>NC_089323.1:5885842-6143342 GCF_036669915.1 Pocillopora verrucosa
CTGGGGAATAATTTTCTGTAAAGGGTCGGTTTTAGGACCTTTATGTATCGATTAAAAGCTATCAATCCCATCGTGAATATGGAAGCATAAGCCAAAATGAACAAATTGATCCAGTCATCTGACACCACACTTGACTGAAATTCCAAACTCCTGTGCACAGGTTGGCAATGTGGAATGGCATATATATCGTCCCCATGGCGATGTCAGTCAATGCCAGATTAAGTATAAACAAGTTGGTGTCATTACGAAGCCTGGATACCTTGTTAATAACATACACAACAAGTAAGTTACCGAACGTGGCTGAGAGGGAAATGAGAATAGCCACAGTCACTTCAATGACAGCAATTTCAGCCCGGTAGTCACCAAAAGGATCATTCGAAGTCGATTGAGACATGTTCGTTATCTTGTTGGGTTACGCTTGGCAGAATAGCGTTTCGCAATAATGATACTTAACCTAGTGGAAAAAGCAAAACAAAAAACAGTCCACCTATGTTAAAGGCAGCAAGGGCAACGTTTTTGCAAAGATTTATCATTGTAAATGGTGAGTCACTAGAGAAAAAAAATATTAAATCACGATTCACGCGAAAAAAAATCGCCCAACCACGCTTCACGTAAAAGGAATAGTTGACATCTTTGATTAGACAAGAGGATCTGGCGTTCAAATTTAGGTCCACTCTTTGTTTATATGCTTTTCGTACTCATTCCTTGACCATCAGGCGCTGTGAAGGAGTTAGGTAATTAGAGTCGCTCAGAAAATTTGAGTCGAAGCTAGTTGAAATACTCCAGTCAATTTTCGAATGGCCTGCCTCGTTTCCTAATGCTTTGACAAAACTTCAGCTCAATACCTTTCGGAACAAGTATGTTAGTATGCTTGCCTTTAGTATTATTACCTTTAGGCTATGCTGTTATTTTATGTCATGTGTAATATCACTGGGGCAATTCAAGTATTTTCACGATGAAAAATAAACAGCTTTTTTGAGGCAATACAACCCAAAAGGAAGCTCATTCATTGATAAAAAAATTTATCTCGAAAATGAAAATTTAACAAACTGTTCTGCAGCATCTTATTTTATGATATTTCACCATCATTATGATCTTTAAGTGATTAGACTCATTCAACTTTGGGGTTTTGTTAAAAGATTGAAATCAATTAAATAAGTCTTTAAAATCTTCTGAGAGCTTAGTTATGATGTTTGACCACAGACTCTTCTTAGAACTTTTGTCCTGTACCACATAGATTTAGCTACATTTATACCCGAACTCCTTAAAAGACATGAATAATTAAAACTACAGCTTTCATCATTCTTTACGTGCTTAATATGTAACTGTGTTAAAAGTCCTGAGATTGCAGCGATTGGGTCTAAGAGAGCATTTGTATCTTACCACTGTTATTATCATTATAGCTATTATTATTATCATCATCATTATTTTTTATCATTTTTAATTATTCATTTAATAACTTTTATCAACCGATATATGTAAAATAATGGCAAAGTCTAAATGCGTCTCAAACGATGGGTTAAATGTTGGAAATTTTAATGTCTGTCTCACTCGCTGTTGTCAAAAGCAGATGAGACTATTGGAGTTCGTCCATGCCTCTCTTTTTTCTTGATTATCATAGTCACTTCTAACTGATTACAAGTTCATCAGCGATTGCTGTGATGGCTATTTCCATCTCAGAGGAAATTTCGTTTTTGTGTCTGAGATAAACAGCGATTCCCCTAGAGGAATTAAAACTTGAAGGATTTTACCAAATAATCTTCACTGATACTTACACAAATATTGACAAACACGTACTAGTGATCAATGTGTTAACTGCGGATCCCTTGGAGGAAGGAATGCTAATCTGGAGGAGTTAACAAACGAATCTTCACAGATTCTCTCTTTCATGCAAAGTGACATCCAGTGTGGTAATGGTTGAGATGTAAGCTGTTGAACGCACCCTCAAGAACTAGTGGCCAACAAGATTGGGTGGGAAATAAATATCTATCATTTTGAGCTAGTCTTCACGATAATGACTTATCTAGGCGATAATGACAGATCTTATACCTTCTTAAGCTTTTCATCTGAAGAAATTTTCTTTTGTTTCTTTTTGCTTTTAAATATTGGTTCAACTCCGCCACCGTTATAAATTCAGGACGCCAATAGTAAAACGCCATGGAAATCTTTAATTTTCTATAAAATGTAATGAAAGGGAACTTGACATTTATTGATAGCTGTTAAGGCTATCGGATTCCACTTGCAATCAATTAGATGTTAGCTTTAACTCCTTTATTACTAATAGGAAAAAGGTCCTCGAATTTAACAATGAAATATGAGATACAAATTTTGAGGTCAAAGCGATTTATCTTTTCTAGAGTATTTCAGTTTACGCCATCTAGGAAAAACATTATGAATATCTTTCCGAAACTTTAACTGAGGTGCTATTCAGGTAAATCAGAGTGTTCATAAATCACGTGATTTAGAATATAGTCGATGTGATTCTCGATCAATCAAGTGCTTTGAGTTCCAATATTTTAGATCGTCGTTTAGAGAAATTTCCACCACTTACTGGATTTATGTCTGTCGCGTTACAAATATCATAACACATAACACCATCAACAAAGCGTGGGTTCCTAGCAATTACCACCAAATTCTAATAATAATAAAAAATAAAAAAACTCAATGCAGCTGGGTTGCCTTTTTTACTGGGAAATACTTTTCTATAAAAGCTGGCTATTACGACTTGTATTTTTCTATCGAAGGGTATCAATTACTTAGTTATATTGTGTCCATATGAAATGGACACAATTGATAATGTCGCCTGACACCGCACTTGGCCGCAATTTTAAAGTCAGCTTGTAAGTTTACACCCGATGTAAAAAAATATCTCCTGGAGAATAACTTGTTGTATGAAATCTAGATATATAGAAACCCAGGCAAACTATCTTAACGGTTTCGTTTGTATCATAATGATTCAACTTGAAAGAATGAAATCAGGCAATCGTAGATTCATAGTTAAAATCGAGACTGGTTATGGTTTTGCATTGTGTTCGTTGATGGATTGGTGCGAATTTTCTAGGCAAATCTGCGAGCGTGGTGCCGATTGGGTCCAAGCGTAGTGATTGATTTTTACTCAATTGAGAATTGGTGTCCCAGGGAAACGATCAAGGAGTATGTTGATGAGATAATCTTCTTATTGGGAAATTTCCGGCCAGTCATTGCACAAATTGTTAACCATGAAGCATGGATCTGAGAGCAACGGATGCGTCGTGTAAGAACTTGTTTTTTTTTTCTTTTTTAAGTCCAGGATAAACTGTGGATCCCCTGAACAGAATAATACTGAGCTGAAGGAATTAACAAACAAGTCTTCACAAAATGATAATCACACTAATGTAAACGAACACCTAGTGGTGATGACTGTGATATAACATTTTTAGCCCATTCTTAAGAACTCTTCTCTGACGAGACGAGTTCTTCATGATTAGGAAATAGGTGTTACGGACTTTTAAATCTTCGTTGAAGAAATTAATTTGCGTTGCGGAAAAACTTAATGCTAATCGGTGAAAATGACAGCGCTTCACTAACTTTAGTCTCTTGCTGCTGTATAGATACTATTGTAAATAATTAAATCTTTTCTTTTCGGAAAAATCCATATGGGAACCCTCGATGTCCTTATACAGCCCTCAAGGCTTTCAAAAATTCGGAAACCACTCGCAATTAGTGAATGAAAAGCTTTAAAATCTCGATAAGAGATGGGAAAATCGACTGAAATAAGATTTGAAAAGGGAAGCCATCATCTTTTTATGATAATTTCAGTGTTCCAAGAGAGGATCTTCTCTTACGAGCAATTCATACAAGAATAAAAATTCACAAATTTTCCAATTTCCTTTTTGGTAAATTTCTGTTCCTTGGGGATGAGTTTATGTTCCGTAGATTAGCACTAATAAGAAGATATGTCAATTGAGCCGATGCGATTCGCAGTCAAGCGTTCACAACTTTTTTTGTTGTTGTTATTTTTGTTGTTATTATTATAATTATTATGATTAAAATTATTATCTTTCTGACACGGTTAGATGCTTCTTTGGTTTAAATATTTAACGAATGTAACCGCGAAGTTACGATTCAATTTCGACACTCCTGTCTGGTGACAGTTAGTAAACCAGCTTTCCAGAGTCAGTTGTTGAAAGTAGTTGGTGCTGTAGGTTAGGCATTGCGCAGCGTCCCAGTCAATAGTGTGGTTCGTAAGTCGGTGATGTTCAGCAATGTGATTGCTGACATCGCCCTTCCTCGTCGCTCATTTGTGTTCAGTCAGTCTAGTTGTGAGGTTTCTGCCAGTCTCACCGATGTAGGTAACGTGGCAGTCGGAGCAATTGATCTTATAAACTGCTCCTTGTCATTTCCTCGGTTCGTCTTGGTCTTTGACGTTAGTCAGCAACTGACGTAGTGTGCTAATGGGTTTGTGAGCGACGCGGATATTAAATGGCTGTAGGATGCGCGAAACGTTCTCAGATATACTATTTATATGCGGTAGAGTTGCTGTAGTCGTGGGAGTTGCGTTGTCGTTAGCTTTGGTAGTAGTAATAGGTCCGTGAGTGTTTCGTCGGATGAAGTCTTCGTTATAATTGAAAAACACGGTCAAGGTACTTGTTCTCGTCGGATAAGCTGTCTGTGGTGTTGCACACTAGTTGCGTTCGTCGCGTGAGAGTCCTTATAGTTGTGGCTTGGTGTGATGTCGGGTTGTAGGATGACTCGTCCAGTAATCTGTCGGTATGTGCCGCTTTCCTGTAAACTGTTGTCCGTAGTGAGTTGTCGTCACGGCTTACCAGGCAGTCTAGAAAAGTTAGTTAACCATTTTCTTCTACCTCTCTGGTAAACTGTATGTCAGTGTTTTGTGGTGGTGGAAAGCCTCGATTTCGTCGAGTGGTACGGCGGTGAGAGTATCGTCAACGTAGCGTAACCAAAGAGGTAATTTAGTGTTAACAACTGAGTTGAAAACGTAAATTAGCCACCGTAAAAAAAAAACTGACGTTTCGAGCGTTAGCCCTTCGTCAGAGCGATTGTAAAGAGGTATTGTCTGTCAGAAAGTCGAAAGAGCGCTTTCCTCGATGTTCTGCATCACAATTTCTGCAACAACAACAGAAACTGGAGACCTCATGGCTGTACCGTGTAACTGTTTGTAGCGTCTACTGTAGTACTGAAAGTAAGTTGGCGTAAGGCGCAGGTTAAGTAAGTCCATAATGCCCTCTGTCGGTAGCGGTAGAGGATCGGTAGATTGTCGGATTGTAGTCTCAGTACATTGTAGTGTCACTTAAAGTGGAATACTTGTAAAAAGCGATTTCACATCAAACGACACCAGTTTGTAGTCGTCCAATATCTGTAAAGTCTTGGTGGCGCTAACTAAAAGTATTTGTTTGATTTGTTTTTATCCTCAATTTATTAGCAAAGACTGCACTATGTTCATAGAATAACTAAACGTTTCATCAGGTTGTGCACGACAAATACTTCATATCAGTACAGCCAAAATTTAAAAGAAGGAAGTTTAAGGACATTTAGTTTAGATTTCGCTTTTAGCTAATTTTTCCGGTCATTCATACACGTTTGCTTTAGGCGCCTCATATGAATTTCGCTTCACTGTACCACATTCCTTGTTTCTCGCGTTAATATTGCAGAGAAAAGAAAAAAAGAAAGGTTTTCACCTACTTTTCAGTCATCAAAAATAATATTCCATGAAACAAAAAGAATTAAAAACCAAACGAAAGTCAAATACAGAAAATGAAGGTTCCGCAGACGGCCATAGAAGTGTTATTTTTGAAACGCTTTATTTGTATAATTTGAAGTAACTTGGCTAGTTAATGATTATCACATAATACTTTTCTTATATTTAGTTGATGTAAGTCTATGTGCACGTGAAGAGATTAGGTTTCATTACTTGCTATCAGTATTTCCTGTACCAGCTACACAGTACCAATTTCATGTCATCATAATTTTGGATTGATCAGCTGTCATGGGACCTAGATCATAGTTAGTTTTCCTTTTGTTTTATATTATCCATTATTATATATATTCTTTATGTCTATATTATAGGTTTATTTCACTTGTCCCATTTTCTGTATAATTACTTTATTGTTAGTTAGGTTTGAGTTAAATTTCGTAGAGCATTTTCCTTATTTTAGATTTCGCTCTATACCACAAACTGCATCCACACAGCAACCCAACTTCAAAACTTCGCCACTTTACAGGTCTTAAAGTCAATAGAATTCTTCTATAGTAATCCTTTTAAGGATACGTGGTTTCGCATCGACTTATTGCCTTCATTTTGTGACCTTTCGTAATCTACCAGAAACATTTAATTAGTTATAGTAATAGGAATGAGTGGATTCTAATTCGGTCTGTAATCATACAAGTGGTTAACAAAATCAGCCAACTGCGAACCGTGAGTCCGATTTGTTAGTCACGAGTATGATTACATACAGGATTGGATGACACGAAGTCCTGTTATCAATTAATCAAAATTATGCCAAAATTTAAAGAAACTTGTCATTGGTTGTACGTTTTATAGGAACAAACAACAGTTAACTCAACGAAATGCGCGACGACCGTGAATTAACTGTGCTCAACTGGTAACCTTTGAGGTTACACGAAGTACATGGCCGCAATTTTTTATTTGCCAGTAAAACTCTTTTTTTAAGATTACACTATGTACATCAAGTTTCGAGGAGACGGCGGGGGAAGCCAGCACTGCTGAGAACACCACTGATTATGTTTCTTTGGCATTTAGACCTTTTGATAAGTTTCCTGCCAGGATATTGTTGCTTTTTTTTCGTGATTGTTGCTGTCCATACTTTCATTTCTGTATCTCCTGGAAGCCCTGTTTCTATTCTATTTCTTATGCAATTATGATCTGTATTTTCGTTGCCAAAACGATAGCAGCGGAGTGCTCTTTTAAAGGCCCGTTTTAATCGCGGATCCATAAAGCCATGGATAAAGAACATCAAGTAAATACTTGCTGTCGGGATCTATTGTGCAATATATGTGCAGTATCTATGGGGGGTGGGAAGATTATTATTCGTTTGAATTTCAAATAAAAACAAAAATCAATTACTTTTTTTCGCCCTGATATTGAAAAGAAAAAACCGCGAAAAATGAGTTTTCAGCTGAAGTTTCACTCATCGAAAAATCAAAACCAAACAATCAAACAAAAATAATACAGAAATTGAAATTTCTGCATTACCACAATTTGAAGAACATAGCTGCCATTTTTTTCTTCAAATGCCAATGAAACTCTTTACAAACTACGCTATTTACTTTAAGTGGTAAGAAGACCGCTGAGGAAGGCTTGAAGCCTCAATATGTTGAACTCATAACAGTTTAGAACCCAGCACCTGTATCATCATCATCATCATATTTGCCTTATTTACACAATACAAAAAAATTTATTTAGAGCGGTTATAGCTAGAAGGCGAGGAGACCCAGGAAGCCACCGGGCTTATGGGAGAGCCACCTCGCTTACATTAATAAATAAAGTAAAGAAAAAGTGCTGCGAATGTACGGGTAGGCCAATTCAAGGATTATTTAAGTAAAAACTCTTGCATTTTTGGTTTAAAACTAAGAAGGTTTGACGAACGAGTGACTAAAACAGGAAGAGAGTTCCAAATTTTAGGACCTTGGTTAAGAATTGTAAATTGCTTGAAATTTGTACGGCACAAATGCGTTCGATAATTACCGGCTGTTCTAGTACCATAGTTGTGAATTTGGCTATCCGTTACAAAAAGATTGAGAAGCAATGGAGGCAATAAGTTATTTTTAATAATAAAACATGAATTCGGCAATTTCAAACGTATTGACTTGGAAAATATCTAAAATTCCTAGTTTGGAGAATAAAGGAGCGGAATAGGCTCGATAGTTTTAGTTGGTGATAGCCCGCACAGCTCGCTTTTGCAAGTAATAAATTCTATTTAAGTTAGATACGTATGTGGACGACCAGGCGCAGTTACAGTAGACGATATAAGGATAAATATGTATCATTTAGACTGCTGATAAATATTATCACCACCGCGTAACTACTGTTTTCATATGACTATTGTCATGTATGCTGCTCATTGTGATTCTACAAGATGCTATTATCCTACTCTATTCCTTGAGTGACTCTGATCTGTATTTTCGTTACCATAGCAACCACAGCTGAGTATTCTTTTAAAGGCCTGTTTGAATTGCGGATTCATAAACCCATAGATAAATGGATTTACCACACTACCCGAGAACATCAAGTAAACACTTACTTTAGAGAACTTTTGTCCAATAGCAAACCTTGAAATGCCGGTGCCCGCGACAATGGAGACTGGGCACCATGTTATCACATAAAAACAAGCTACGGTGAAGCATACTTTTGAAACTTTGACGTCGGTGATGTTGGAACGGCGAGAATCATTTGAAGAGTGGGCTCCATTCCCCTCAGCATGTGCATTCAAATTATCCGTGCTTTCTTTCACAGCTTTGTAGATTTTGTAGTAGCAGTAAAATATTGCGATCATAACTCCGCAAGTAAACACAGGCCCAGTAAATGTTGGGTATGCATATGACATGAGCTTACATTGATCAAGTTTCTCATCATATGAAAATCTTACCCAACTAGTAATAAGAGGTATATCGAGAAGGATGGAAAACAGCCAAATGAGAACACAATACATCCGAGCTGATCTTTTGCTGGGGAATAATTTTCTGTAAAGGGTCGGTTTTAGGACCTTTATGTATCGATTAAAAGCTATCAATCCCATCGTGAATATGGAAGCATAAGCCAAAATGAACAAAATTGATCCAGTCATCTGACACCACACTTGGCTGAAATTCCAAACTCCTGTGCACAGGTTGGCAATCTTGAATGGCATATAGATCGTCCCCATGGCGATGTCAGTCAATGCCAGATTAAGTATGAACAAGTTGGTGTCATTACGAAGCCTGGATACCTTGCTAATAACATACACAACAAGTGAGTTACCGAACGTGGCTGAAAGGGAAATGAGAATAGCCACAGTCACTTCAATGGCAGCAGTTTCAGCCCGGTAGTCACCAAAAGGATCATTCGAAGTTGATTGAGACGTGTTCGTCATCTTGTTGGGTTACGCTTGGCAGAATAGCGTTTCGCAATAATGATACTTAACCTAGTGGAAAAAGCAAAACAAAAAACAGTCCACCTATGTTAAAGGCAGCAAGGGCAACGTTTTTGCAAAGATTTATCATTGTAAATGGTGAGTCACTAGAGAAAAAAAATATTAAATCACGATTCACGCGAAAAAAATTCGCCCAACCACGCTTCACGTAAAAGGAATAGTTGACTCTTTGATTAGACAAGAGGGATCTGGCGTTCAAATTTAGTCCACTCTTTGTTTATATGCTTTTCGTACTCATTCCTTGACCATCAGGCGCTGTGAAGGCGTTAATTAGAGTCGCTCAGAAAATTTGAGTCGAAGCTAGTTGAAAAACTCCAGTCAATTTTCGAATGGCCTGCCTCGTTTCCTAATGCTTTGACAAAACTTCAGCTCAATACCTTTCGGAACAAGTATGTTAGTATGCTTGCCTTTAGTATTATTACCTTTAGGCTATGCTGTTATTTTATGTCATGTGTAATATCACTGGGGCAATTCAAGTATTTTCACGATGAAAAATAAACAGCTTTTTTGAAGCAATACAACCCAAAAGGAAGCTCATTCATTGATTAAAAAATGTATTTCTCCAAAATGAAAAATTTAACAAACTGTTCTGCAGCATCTTATTTTATGATATTTCACCATCATTATGATCTTTAAGTGATTAGACTCATTCAACTTTGGGGTTTTGTTAAAAGATTGAAATCAATTAAATAAGTCTTTAAAATCTTCTGAGAGCTTAGTTATGATGTTTGACCACAGACTCTTCTTAGAACTTTTGTCCTGTACCACATAGATTTAGCTACATTTATACCCGAACTCCTTAAAAGACATGAATAATTAAAACTACAGCTTTCATCATTCTTTACGTGCTTAATATGTAACTGTGTTAAAAGTCCTGAGATTGCAGCGATTGGGTCTAAGAGAGCATTTGTATCTTACCACTGTTATTATCATTATAGCTATTATTATTATCATCATCATTATTTTTATCATTTTTAATTATTCATTTAATAACTTTTATCAACCGATATATGTAAAATAATGGCAAAGTCTAAATGCGTCTCAAACGATGGGTTAAATGTTGGAAATTTTAATGTCTGTCTCACTCGCTGTTGTCAAAAGCAGATGAGACTATTGGAGTTCGTCCATGCCTCTCTTTTTTCTTGATTGTCATAGTCACTTCTAACTGATTACAAGTTCATCAGCGATTGCTGTGATGGCTATTTCCATCTCAGAGGAAATTTCGTTTTTGTGTCTGAGATAAACAGCGATTCCCCTAGAGGAATTAAAACTTGAAGGATTTTACCAAATAATCTTCACTGATACTTACACAAATATTGACAAACACGTACTAGTGATCAATGTGTTAACTGCGGATCCCTTGGAGGAAGGAATGCTAATCTGGAGGAGTTAACAAACGAATCTTCACAGATTCTCTCTTTCATGCAAAGTGACATCCAGTGTGGTAATGGTTGAGATGTAAGCTGTTGAACGCACCCTCAAGAACTAGTGGCCAACAAGATTGGGTGGGAAATAAATATCTATCATTTTGAGCTAGTCTTCACGATAATGACTTATCTAGGCGATAATGACAGATCTTATACCTTCTTAAGCTTTTCATCTGAAGAAATTTTCTTTTGTTTCTTTTTGCTTTTAAATATTGGTTCAACTCCGCCACCGTTATAAATTCAGGACGCCAATAGTAAAACGCCATGGAAATCTTTAATTTTCTATAAAATGTAATGAAAGGGAACTTGACATTTATTGATAGCTGTTAAGGCTATCGGATTCCACTTGCAATCAATTAGATGTTAGCTTTAACTCCTTTATTACTAATAGGAAAAAGGTCCTCGAATTTAACAATGAAATATGAGATACAAATTTTGAGGTCAAAGCGATTTATCTTTTCTAGAGTATTTCAGTTTACGCCATCTAGGAAAAACATTATGAATATCTTTCCGAAACTTTAACTGAGGTGCTATTCAGGTAAATCAGAGTGTTCATAAATCACGTGATTTAGAATATAGTCGATGTGATTCTCGATCAATCAAGTGCTTTGAGTTCCAATATTTTAGATCGTCGTTTAGAGAAATTTCCACCACTTACTGGATTTATGTCTGTCGCGTTACAAATATCATAACACATAACACCATTAACAAAGCGTGGGTTCCTAGCAATTACCACCAAATTCTAATAATAATAAAAAATAAAAAAACTCAATGCAGCTGGGTTGCCTTTTTTACTGGGAAAATACTTTTCTATAAAAGCTGGCTATTACGACTTGTATTTTTCTATCGAAGGGTATCAATTACTTAGTTATATTGTGTCCATATGAAATGGACACAATTGATGATGTCGCCTGACACCGCACTTGGCCGCAATTTTAAAGTCAGCTTGTAAGTTTACACCCGATGTAAAAAAATATCTCCTGGAGAATAACTTGTTGTATGAAATCTAGATATATAGAAACCCAGGCAAACTATCTTAACGGTTTCGTTTGTATCATAATGATTCAACTTGAAAGAATGAAATCAGGCAATCGTAGATTCATAGTTAAAATCGAGACTGGTTATGGTTTTGCATTGTGTTCGTTGATGGATTGGTGCGAATTTTCTAGACAAATCTGCGAGCGTGGTGCCGATTGGGTCCAAGCGTAGTGATTGATTTTTACTCAATTGAGAATTGGTGTCCCAGGGAAACGATCAAGGATTATGTTGATGAGATAATCTTCTTATTGGGAAATTTCCGGCCAGTCATTGCACAAATTGTTAACCATGAAGCATGGATCTGAGAGCAACGGATGCGTCGTGTAAGAACTTGTTTTTTTTTTCTTTTTTAAGTCCAGGATAAACTGTGGATCCCCTGAACAGAATAATACTGAGCTGAAGGAATTAACAAACAAGTCTTCACAAAATGATAATCACACTAATGTAAACGAACACCTAGTGGTGATGACTGTGATATAACATTTTTAGCCCATTCTTAAGAACTCTTCTCTGACGAGACGAGTTCTTCATGATTAGGAAATAGGTGTTACGGACTTTTAAATCTTCGTTGAAGAAATTAATTTGCGTTGCGGAAAAACTTAATGCTAATCGGTGAAAATGACAGCGCTTCACTAACTTTAGTCTCTTGCTGCTGTATAGATACTATTGTAAATAATTAAATCTTTTCTTTTCGGAAAAATCCATATGGGAACCCTCGATGTCCTTATACAGCCCTCAAGGCTTTCAAAAATTCGGAAACCACTCGCAATTAGTGAATGAAAAGCTTTAAAATCTCGATTAGAGATGGGAAAATCGACTGAAATAAGGTTTGAAAAGGAAAGCCATCATCTTTTTATGATAATTTCAGTGTTCCAAGAGAGGATCTTCTCTTACGAGCAATTCATACAAGAATAAAAATTCACAAATTTTCCAATTTCCTTTTTGGTAAATTTCTGTTCCTTGGGGATGTAGATTCCGTAGATTAGCACTAATAAGAAGATATGTCAATTAAGCCAAAATTTAAAAGAAGGAAGTTTAAGGACATTTAGTTTAGATTTCGCTTTTAGCTAATTTTTCCGGTCATTCATACACGTTTGCTTTAGGCGCCTCATATGAATTTCGCTTCACTGTACCACATTCCTTGTTTCTCGCGAAACAAAAAGGTTTTCAGCTACTTTTCAGTCATCAAAAACAATATTCCATGAAACGAAAACCAAACGAAAGTCAAATACAGAAAATGAAGGTTCCGCAGACGGCCATAGAAGTGTTATTTTTGAAACGCTTTATTTGTATAATTTGAAGTAACTTGGCTAGTTAATGATTATCACATAATACTTTTCTTATATTTAGTTGATGTAAGTCTATGTGCACGTGAAGAGATTAGGTTTCATTACTTGCTATCAGTATTTCCTGTACCAGCTACACATTACCAATTTCATGTCATCATAATTTTGGATTGATCAGCTGTCATGGGACCTAGATCATAGTTAGTTTTCCTTTTGTTTTATATTATCCATTATTATATATATTCTTTATGTCTATATTATCGGTTTATTTCACTTGTCCCATTTTCTGTATAATAACTTTATTGTTAGTTAGGTTTGAGTTAAATTTCGTAGAGCATTTTCCTTATTTTAGATTTCGCTATATACCACAAATTGCATCCACACAGCAACCCAACTTCAAAACTTCGCCACTTTACAGGTCTTAAAGTCGATAGAATTCTTCTATAATAATCCTTTTAAGGTTACGTGGTTTCGCATCGACTTATTGCCTTCATTTTGTGACCTTTCGTAATCTACCAGAAACATTTAATTAGTAATAGTAATAGGAATGAGTGGATTCTAATTCGGTCTGTAATCATACAAGTGGTTAACAAAATCAGCCAACTGCGAACCGTGAGTCCGATTTGTTAGTCACGAGTATGATTACATACAGGATTGGATGACACGAAGTCCTGTTACCAATTAATCAAAACTATGCCAAAATTTAAAGAAACTTGTCATTGGTTGTACGTTTTATAGGAACAAACAACAGTTAACTCAACGAAATGCGCGACGACCGTGAATTAACTGTGCTCAACTGGTAACCTTTGAGGTTACACGAAGTACATGGCCGCAATTTTTTATTTGCCAGTAAAGCTCTTTTTTTAAGATTACACTATGTACATCAAGTTTCGAGGAGACGGCGGGGGAAGCCAGCACTGCTGAGAACACCTCTGATTATGTTTCTTTGGCATTCAGACCTTTTGATAAGTTTCCTGCCAGGATACTGTTGCTTTTTTTTCGTGATTGTTGCTGTCCATACTTTCATTTCTGTATCTCCTGGAAGCCCTGTTTCTATTCTATTTCTTATGCAATTATGATCTGTATTTTCGTTGCCAAAACGATAGCAGCGGAGTGCTCTTTTAAAGGCCCGTTTTAATTGCGGATCCATAAAGCCATGGATAAAGAACATCAAGTAAATACTTGCTATCGGGATCTTTTGTGCAATATATGTGCAGTATCTATGGGGGGTGGGAAGATTATTATTCGTTTGAATTTCAAATTAAAACAAAAATCAATTACTTTTTTTCGCCCTGATATTGAAAAGAAAAAACCACGAAAAATGAGTTTTCAGCTAAAGTTTCACTCATCGAAAAATCACAACCAAACAATCAAACAAAAATAATACAGAAATTGAAATTTCTGCATTACCACAATTTGAAGAACATAGCTGCCATTTTTTTCCTCAAATGCCAATGAAACTCTTTACAAACTACGCTATTTACTTTAAGTGGTAAGAAGACCGCTGAGGAAGGCTTGAAGCCTCAATATGTTGTAATCATAACAGTTTAGAACCCAGCACCTGTATCATCATCATCATCATATTTTTATTTGCCTTATTTACACAATACAAAAAAATTTATTTACAGCGGTTATAGCTGGAAGGCGAGGAGACCCAGGAAGCCACCGGGCTTATGGGAGAGCCACCTCGCTTACATTAATAAATAAAGTAAAGAAAAAGTGCTGCGAATGTGCGGGTAGGCCAATTCAAGGATTATTTAAGTAAAAACTCTTGCATTTTTGGTTTAAAACAAAGAAGATTTGACGAACGAGTGACTGAAACAGGAAGAGAGTTCCAAATTTTAGGACCTTGGTTAAGAATTGTAAATTGCTTGAAATTTGTACGGCACAAATGCGTTCGATAATTACTGGCTGTTCTGGTACCATAGTTGTGAATTTGGCTATTCGTTACAAAAAGATTGAGAAGCAATGGAGGCAATAAGTTATTTTTAATAGTAAAACATGAATTTGGCAATTTCAAACGTATTGACTTGGAAAATATCTAAAATTCCTAGTTTGGAGAGTAAAGGAGCGGAATAGGCTCGATAGTTTTAGTTGGTGATAGCCCGCACAGCTCGCTTTTGCAAGTAATAAATTCTATTTAAGTTAGATACGTATGTGGACGACCAGGCACAGTTACAGTAGACGATATAAGGATAAATATGTATATGTTTCTTATCATTTAGACTGCTGATAAATATTATCACCACCGCGTAACTATTGTTTTCATATGACTATTGTCATGTATGCTGCTCATTGTGATTCTACAAGATGCTATTATCCTACTCTATTCCTTGAGTGACTCTGATCTGTATTTTCGTTACCATAGCAACCACAGCTGAGTATTCTTTTAAAGGCCTGTTTGAATTGCGGATTCATAAACCCATAGATAAATGGATTTACCACACTACCCGAGAACATCAAGTAAACACTTACTTTAGAGAACTTTTGTCCAATAGCAAACCTTGAAATGCCGGTGCCCGCGACAATGGAGACTGGGCACCATGTTATCACATAAAAACAAGCTACGGTGAAGCATACTTTTGAAACTTTGACGTCAGTGATGTTGGAACGGCGAGAATCATTTGAAGAGTGGGCTCCATTCCCCTCAGCATGTACATTCAAATTATCCGTGCTTTCTTTCACAGCTTTGTAGATTTTGTAATAGCAGTAAAATATTGCGATCATAACTCCGCAAGTAAACACAGGCCCAGTAAATGTTGGGTATGCATATGACATGAGCTTACATTGATTAAGTTTCTCATCATATGAAAATCTTACCCAACTAGTAAGAAGAGGTATATCGAGAAGGATGGAAAACAGCCAAACGAGAAAACAATACATCCGAGCTGCTCTTTTGCTGGGGAATAATTTTCTGTAAAGGGTCGGTTTTAGGACCTTTATGTATCGATTAAAAGCTATCAATCCCATCGTGAATATGGAAGCATAAGCCAAAATGAACAAAATTGATCCAGTCATCTGACACCACACTTGACTGAAATTCCAAACTCCTGTGCACAGGTTGGCAATGTGGAATGGCATATATATCGTCCCCATGGCGATGTCAGTCAATGCCAGATTAAGTATGAACAAGTTGGTGTCATTACGAAGCCTGGATACCTTGTTAATAACATACACAACAAGTAAGTTACCGAACGTGGCTGAGAGGGAAATGAAAGTAGCCACAGTCACTTCAATGACAGCAGTTTCAGCCCGGTAGTCACCAAAAGGATCATTCGAAGTCGATTGAGACATGTTCGTTATCTTGTTGGGTTACGCTTGGCAGAATAGCGTTTCGCAACAATGATACTTAACCTAGTGGAAAAAGCAAAACAAAAAACAGTCCACCTATGTTAAAGGCAGCAAGGGCAACGTTTTTGCAAAGATTTATCATTGTAAATGGTGAGTCACTAGAGAAAAAAAAATATTAAATCACGATTCACGCGAAAAAAAATCGCCCAACCACGCTTCACGTAAAAGGAATAGTTGACTCTTTGATTAGACAAGAGGGATCTGGCGTTCAAATTTAGTCCACTCTTTGTTTATATGCTTTTCGTACTCATTCCTTGACCATCAGGCGCTGTGAAGGAGTTAGGTAATTAGAGTCGCTCAGAAAATTTGAGTCGAAGCTAGTTGAAATACTCCAGTCAATTTTCGAATGGCCTGCCTCGTTTCCTAATGCTTTGACAAAACTTCAGCTCAATACCTTTCGGAACAAGTATGTTAGTATGCTTGCCTTTAGTATTATTACCTTTAGGCTATGCTGTTATTTTATGTCATGTGTAATATCACTGGGGCAATTCAAGTATTTTCACGATGAAAAATAAACAGCTTTTTTGAGGCAATACAACCCAAAAGGAAGCTCATTCATTGATTAAAAAATGTATTTCTCCAAAATGAAAAATTTAACAAACTGTTCTGCAGCATCTTATTTTATGATATTTCACCATCATTATGATCTTTAAGTGATTAGACTCATTCAACTTTGGGGTTTTGTTAAAAGATTGAAATCAATTAAATAAGTCTTTAAAATCTTCTGAGAGCTTAGTTATGATGTTTGACCACAGACTCTTCTTAGAACTTTTGTCCTGTACCACATAGATTTAGCTACATTTATACCCGAACTCCTTAAAAGACATGAATAATTAAAACTACAGCTTTCATCATTCTTTACGTGCTTAATATGTAACTGTGTTAAAAGTCCTGAGATTGCAGCGATTGGGTCTAAGAGAGCATTTGTATCTTACCACTGTTATTATCATTATAGCTATTATTATTATCATCATCATTATTTTTTATCATTTTTAATTATTCATTTAGTAACTTTTATCAACCGATATATGTAAAATAATGGCAAAGTCTAAATGCGTCTCAAACGATGGGTTAAATGTTGGAAATTTTAATTTCTGTCTCACTCGCTGTTGTCAAAAGCAGATGAGACTATTGGAGTTCGTCCATGCCTCTCTTTTTTCTTGATTGTCATAGTCACTTCTAACTGATTACAAGTTCATCAGCGATTGCTGTGATGGCTATTTCCATCTCAGAGGAAATTTCGTTTTTGTGTCTGAGATAAACAGCGATTCCCCTAGAGGAATTAAAACTTGAAGGATTTTACCAAATAATCTTCACTGATACTTACACAAATATTGACAAACACGTACTAGTGATCAATGTGTTAACTGCGGATCCCTTGGAGGAAGGAATGCTAATCTGGAGGAGTTAACAAACGAATCTTCACAGATTCTCTCTTTCATGCAAAGTGACATCCAGTGTGGTAATGGTTGAGATATAAGCTGTTGAACGCACCCTCAAGAACTAGTGGCCAACAAGATTGGGTGGGAAATAAATATCTATCATTTTGAGCTAGTCTTCACGATAATGACTTATCTAGGCGATAATGACAGATCTTATACCTTCTTAAGCTTTTCATCTGAAGAAATTTTCTTTTGTTTCTTTTTGCTTTTAAATATTGGTTCAACTCCGCCACCGTTATAAATTCAGGACGCCAATAGTAAAACGCCATGGAAATCTTTAATTTTCTATAAAATGTAATGAAAGGGAACTTGACATTTATTGATAGCTGTTAAGGCTATCGGATTCCACTTGCAATCAATTAGATGTTAGCTTTAACTCCTTTATTACTAATAGGAAAAAGGTCCTCGAATTTAACAATGAAATATGAGATACAAATTTTGAGGTCAAAGCGATTTATCTTTTCTAGAGTATTTCAGTTTACGCCATCTAGGAAAAACATTATGAATATCTTTCCGAAACTTTAACTGAGGTGCTATTCAGGTAAATCAGAGTGTTCATAAATCACGTGATTTAGAATATAGTCGATGTGATTCTCGATCAATCAAGTGCTTTGAGTTCCAATATTTTAGATCGTCGTTTAGAGAAATTTCCACCACTTACTGGATTTATGTCTGTCGCGTTACAAATATCATAACACATAACACCATTAACAAAGCGTGGGTTCCTAGCAATTACCACCAAATTCTAATAATAATAAAAAATAAAAAAACTCAATGCAGCTGGGTTGCCTTTTTTACTGGGAAATACTTTTCTATAAAAGCTGGCTATTACGACTTGTATTTTTCTATCGAAGGGTATCAATTACTTAGTTATATTGTGTCCATATGAAATGGACACAATTGATAATGTCGCCTGACACCGCACTTGGCCGCAATTTTAAAGTCAGCTTGTAAGTTTACACCCGATGTAAAAAAATATCTCCTGGAGAATAACTTGTTGTATGAAATCTAGATATATAGAAACCCAGGCAAACTATCTTAACGGTTTCGTTTGTATCATAATGATTCAACTTGAAAGAATGAAATCAGGCAATCGTAGATTCATAGTTAAAATCGAGACTGGTTATGGTTTTGCATTGTGTTCGTTGATGGATTGGTGCGAATTTTCTAGACAAATCTGCGAGCGTGGTGCCGATTGGGTGCAAGCGTAGTGATTGATTTTTACTCAATTGAGAATTGGTGTCCCAGGGAAACGATCAAGGATTATGTTGATGAGATAATCTTCTTATTGGGAAATTTCCGGCCAGTCATTGCACAAATTGTTAACCATGAAGCATGGATCTGAGAGCTACGGATGCGTCGTGTAAGAACTTGTTTTTTTTTTCTTTTTTAAGTCCAGGATAAACTGTGGATCCCCTGAACAGAATAATACTGAGCTGAAGGAATTAACAAACAAGTCTTCACAAAATGATAATCACACTAATGTAAACGAACACCTGGTGGTGATGACTGTGATAACATTTTTAGCCCATTCTTAAGAACTCTTCTCTGACGAGACGAGTTCTTCATGATTAGGAAATAGGTGTTACGGACTTTTAAATCTTCGTTGAAGAAATTAATTTGCGTTGCGGAAAAACTTAATGCTAATCGGTGAAAATGACAGCGCTTCACTAACTTTAGTCTCTTGCTGCTGTATAGATACTATTGTAAATAATTAAATCTTTTCTTTTCGGAAAAATCCATATGGGAACCCTCGATGTCCTTATACAGCCCTCAAGGCTTTCAAAAGTTCGGAAACCACTCGCAATTAGTGAATGAAAAGCTTTAAAATCTCGATTAGAGATGGGAAAATCGACTGAAATAAGGTTTGAAAAGGGAAGCCATCATCTTTTTATGATAATTTCAGTGTTCCAAGAGAGGATCTTCTCTTACGAGCAATTCATACAAGAATTAAAATTCACAAATTTTCCAATTTCCTTTTTGGTAAATTTCTGTTCCTTGGGGATGAGTTTATGTTCCGTAGATTAGCACTAATAAGAAGATATGTCAATTAAGCCAATGCGATTCGCAGTCAAGCGTTCACAACTTTTTTTGTTGTTGTTATTTTTGTTGTTATTATTATAATTATTATGATTAAAATTATTATCTTTCTGACACGGTTAGATGCTTCTTTGGCTTAAATATTTAACGAATGTAACCGCGAAGTTACGATTCAATTTCGACACTCCTGTCTGGTGACAGTTAGTAAACCAGCTTTCCAGAGTCAGTTGTTGAAAGTAGTTGGTGCTGTAGGTTAGGCATCGCGCAGCGTCCCAGTCAATAGTGTGGTTCGTAAGTCAGTGATGTTCAGCAATGTGATTGTTGACATCGCCCTTCCTCGTCGCTCGTTTGTGTACAGTCAGTCTAGTTGTGAGGTTTCTGCCAGTCTCACCGATGTAGGTAACGTGGCAGTCGGAGCAATTGATCTTATAAACTGCTCCTTGTCATTTCCTCGGTTCTTCTTGGTCTTTGACGTTAGTCAGCAACTGACGTAGTGTGCTAATGGGTTTGTGAGCGACGCGGATATTGAATGACTGTAGGATGCGCGAAACGTTCTCAGATATACTCTTTATATGCGGTAGAGTTGCTGTAGTCGTGGGAGTTGCGTTGTCGTTAGCTTCGGTAGTAGTAATAGGTCTGTGAGTGTTTCGTCGGATGAAGTCTTCGTTATAATTGAAAAACACGGTCAAGGTACTTGTTCTCGTCGGATAAGCTGTCTGTGGTGTTGTACACTAGTTGCGTTCGTCGCGTGAGAGTCCTTATAGTTGTGGCTTGGTGTGATGTCGGGTTGTAGGATGACTCGTCCAGTAATCTGTCGGTATGTTCCGCTTTCCTGTAAACTGTTGTCCGTAGTGAGTTGTCGTCACGGCTTACCAGGCAGTCTAGAAAAGTTAGTTAACCATTTTCTTCTACCTCTCTGGTAAACTGTATGTCAGTGTTTTGTGGTGGTGGAAAGCCTCGATTTCGTCGAGTGGTACGGCGGTGAGAGTATCGTCAACTTAGCGTAACCAAAGAGGTAATTTAGTGTTAACAACTGAGTTGAAAACGTAAATTAGCCACCGTAAAAAAAAACTGACGTTTCGAGCGTTAGCCCTTCGTCAGAGCGATTGTAAAGAGGTATTGTCTGTCAGAAGGTCGAAAGAGCGCTTTCCTCGATGTTCTGCATCACAATTTCTGCAACAACAACAGAAACTGGAGACCTCATGGCTGTACCGTGTAACTGTTTGTAGTGTCTACTGTAGTACTGAAAGTAAGTTGGCGTAAGGCGCAGGTTAAGTAAGTCCATAATGCCCTCTGTCGGTAGCGGTAGAGGATCGGTAGATTGTCGGATTGTAGTCTCAGTACATTGTAGTGTCAGTTAAAGTGGAATACTTGTAAAAAGCGATTTCACATCAAACGACACCAGTTTGTAGTCGTCTCATATCTGTAAAGTCTTGGTGGCGCTAACTAAAAGTATTTGTTTGATTTGTTTTTATCCTCAATTTATTAGCAAAGACTGCACTATGTTCATAGAATAACTAAACGTTTCATCAGGATGTGCACGACAAATACTTCATATCAGTACAGCCAAAATTTAAAAGAGGAAGTTTAAGGACATTTAGTTTAGATTTCGCTTTTAGCTAATTTTTCCGGTCATTCATACACGTTTGCTTTAGGCGCCTCATATGAATTTCGCTTCACTGTACCACATTCCTTGTTTCTCGCGTTAATATTGCAGAGAAAAGAAAAAAAGAACGGTTTTCAGCTACTTTTCAGTCATCAAAAACAATATTCCATGAAACAAAAAGAATTAAAAACCAAACGAAAGTCAAATACAGAAAATGAAGGTTCCGCAGACGGCCATAGAAGTGTTATTTTTGAAACGCTTTATTTGTATAATTTGAAGTAACTTGGCTAGTTAATGATTATCATATAATACTTTTCTTATATTTAGTTGATGTAAGTCTATGTGCACGTGAAGAGATTAGGTTTCATTACTTGCTATCAGTATTTCCTGTACCAGCTACACAGTACCAATTTCATGTCATCATAATTTTGGATTGATCAGCTGTCATGGGACCTAGATCATAGTTAGTTTTCCTTTTGTTTTATATTATCCATTATTATATATATTCTTTATGTCTATATTATCGGTTTATTTCACTTGTCCCATTTTCTGTATAATAACTTTATTGTTAGTTAGGTTTGAGTTAAATTTCGTAGAGCATTTTCCTTATTTTAGATTTCGCTATATACCACAAATTGCATCCACACAGCAACCCAACTTCAAAACTTCGCCACTTTACAGGTCCTAAAGTCGATAGAATTCTTCTATAATAATCCTTTTAAGGTTACGTGGTTTCGCATCGACTTATTGCCTTCATTTTGTGACCTTTCGTAATCTACCAGAAACATTTAATTAGTAATAGTAATAGGAATGAGTGGATTCTAATTCGGTCTGTAATCATACAAGTGGTTAACAAAATCAGCCAACTGCGAACCGTGAGTCCGATTTGTTAGTCACGAGTATGATTACATACAGGATTGGATGACACGAAGTCCTGTTACCAATTAATCAAAACTATGCCAAAATTTAAAGAAACTTGTCATTGGTTGTACGTTTTATAGGAACAAACAACAGTTAACTCAACGAAATGCGCGACGACCGTGAATTAACTGTGCTCAACTGGTAACCTTTGAGGTTACACGAAGTACATGGCCGCAATTTTTTATTTGCCAGTAAAGCTCTTTTTTTAAGATTACACTATGTACATCAAGTTTCGAGGAGACGGCGGGGGAAGCCAGCACTGCTGAGAACACCACTGATTATGTTTCTTTGGCATTCAGACCTTTTGATAAGTTTCCTGCCAGGATACTGTTGCTTTTTTTTCGTGATTGTTGCTGTCCATACTTTCATTTCTGTATCTCCTGGAAGCCCTGTTTCTATTCTATTTCTTATGCAATTATGATCTGTATTTTCGTTGCCAAAACGATAGCAGCGGAGTGCTCTTTTAAAGGCCCGTTTTAATTGCGGATCCATAAAGCCATGGATAAAGAACATCAAGTAAATACTTGCTATCGGGATCTTTTGTGCAATATATGTGCAGTATCTATGGGGGGTGGGAAGATTATTATTCGTTTGAATTTCAAATTAAAACAAAAATCAATTACTTTTTTTCGCCCTGATATTGAAAAGAAAAAACCACGAAAAATGAGTTTTCAGCTAAAGTTTCACTCATCGAAAAATCACAACCAAACAATCAAACAAAAATAATACAGAAATTGAAATTTCTGCATTACCACAATTTGAAGAACATAGCTGCCATTTTTTTCCTCAAATGCCAATGAAACTCTTTACAAACTACGCTATTCACTTTAAGTGGTAAGAAGACGGCTGAGGAAGGCTTGAAGCCTCAATATGTTGTAATCATAACAGTTTAGAACCCAGCACCTGTATCATCATCATCATCATATTTTTATTTGCCTTATTTACACAATACAAAAAAATTTATTTACAGCGGTTATAGCTGGAAGGCGAGGAGACCCAGGAAGCCACCGGGCTTATGGGAGAGCCACCTCGCTTACATTA
The DNA here is from genome assembly GCF_036669915.1 of Pocillopora verrucosa. Classification (NCBI taxonomy): domain Eukaryota; kingdom Metazoa; phylum Cnidaria; class Anthozoa; order Scleractinia; family Pocilloporidae; genus Pocillopora; species Pocillopora verrucosa. The sequence continues at coordinate 5,909,144 of NC_089323.1, forward strand.
ATAAATAAAGTAAAGAAAAAGTGCTGCGAATGTGCGGGTAGGCCAATTCAAGGATTATTTAAGTAAAAACTCTTGCATTTTTGGTTTAAAACAAAGAAGATTTGACGAACGAGTGACTGAAACAGGAAGAGAGTTCCAAATTTTAGGACCTTGGTTAAGAATTGTAAATTGCTTGAAATTTGTACGGCACAAATGCGTTCGATAATTACTGGCTGTTCTGGTACCATAGTTGTGAATTTGGCTATTCGTTACAAAAAGATTGAGAAGCAATGGAGGCAATAAGTTATTTTTAATAGTAAAACATGAATTTGGCAATTTCAAACGTATTGACTTGGAAAATATCTAAAATTCCTAGTTTGGAGAATAAAGGAGCGGAATAGGCTCGATAGTTTTAGTTGGTGATAGCCCGCACAGCTCGCTTTTGCAAGTAATAAATTCTATTTAAGTTAGATACGTATGTGGACGACCAGGCACAGTTACAGTAGACGATATAAGGATAAATATGTATATGTTTCTTATCATTTAGACTGCTGATAAATATTATCACCACCGCGTAACTATTGTTTTCATATGACTATTGTCATGTATGCTGCTCATTGTGATTCTACAAGATGCTATTATCCTACTCTATTCCTTGAGTAACTCTGATCTGTATTTTCGTTACCATAGCAACCACAGCTGAGTATTCTTTTAAAGGCCTGTTTGAATTGCGGATTCATAAACCCATAGATAAATGGATTTACCACACTACCCGAGAACATCAAGTAAACACTTACTTTAGAGAACTTTTGTCCAATAGCAAACCTTGAAATGCCGGTGCCCGCGACAATGGAGACTGGGCACCATGTTATCACATAAAAACAAGCTACGGTGAAGCATACTTTTGAAACTTTGACGTCGGTGATGTTGGAACGGCGAGAATCATTTGAAGAGTGGGCTCCATTCCCCTCAGCATGTACATTCAAATTATCCGTGCTTTCTTTCACAGCTTTGTAGATTTTGTAATAGCAGTAAAATATTGCGATCATAACTCCGCAAGTAAACACAGGCCCAGTAAATGTTGGGTATGCATATGACATGAGCTTACATTGATTAAGTTTCTCATCATATGAAAATCTTACCCAACTAGTAAGAAGAGGTATATCGAGAAGGATGGAAAACAGCCAAACGAGAAAACAATACATCCGAGCTGCTCTTTTGCTGGGGAATAATTTTCTGTAAAGGGTCGGTTTTAGGACCTTTATGTATCGATTAAAAGCTATCAATCCCATCGTGAATATGGAAGCATAAGCCAAAATGAACAAAATTGATCCAGTCATCTGACACCACACTTGGCTGAAATTCCAAACTCCTGTGCACAGGTTGGCAATCTTGAATGGCATATAGATCGTCCCCATGGCGATGTCAGTCAATGCCAGATTAAGTATGAACAAGTTGGTGTCATTACGAAGCCTGGATACCTTGCTAATAACATACACAACAAGTGAGTTACCGAACGTGGCTGAAAGGGAAATGAGAATAGCCACAGTCACTTCAATGGCAGCAGTTTCAGCCCGGTAGTCACCAAAAGGATCATTCGAAGTTGATTGAGACGTGTTCGTCATCTTGTTGGGTTACGCTTGGCAGAATAGCGTTTCGCAATAATGATACTTAACCTAGTGGAAAAAGCAAAACAAAAAACATTCAACCTATGTTAAAGGCAGCAAGGGCAACGTTTTTGCAAAGATTTATCATTGTAAATGGTGAGTCACTAGAGAAAAAAAAATATTAAATCACGATTCACGCGAAAAAAAATCGCCCAACCACGCTTCACGTAAAAGGAATAGTTGACTCTTTGATTAGACAAGAGGGATCTGGCGTTCAAATTTAGTCCACTCTTTGTTTATATGCTTTTCGTACTCATTCCTTGACCATCAGGCGCTGTGAAGGAGTTAATTAGAGTCGCTCAGAAAATTTGAGTCGAAGCTAGTTGAAATACTCCAGTCAATTTTCGAATGGCCTGCCTCGTTTCCTAATGCTTTGACAAAACTTCAGCTCAATACCTTTCGGAACAAGTATGTTAGTATGCTTGCCTTTAGTATTATTACCTTTAGGCTATGCTGTTATTTTATGTCATGTGTAATATCACTGGGGCAATTCAAGTATTTTCACGATGAAAAATAAACAGCTTTTTCGAGGCAATACAACCCAAAAGGAAGCTCATTCATTGATTAAAAAATGTATTTCTCGAAAATGAAAAATTTAACAAACTGTTCTGCAGCATCTTATTTTATGATATTTCACCATCATTATGATCTTTAAGTGATTAGACTCATTCAACTTTGGGGTTTTGTTAAAAGATTGAAATCAATTAAATAAGTCTTTAAAATCTTCTGAGAGCTTAGTTATGATGTTTGACCACAGACTCTTCTTAGAACTTTTGTCCTGTACCACATAGATTTAGCTACATTTATACCCGAACTCCTTAAAAGACATGAATAATTAAAACTACAGCTTTCATCACTCTTTACGTGCTTAATATGTAACTGTGTTAAAAGTCCTGAGATTGCAGCGATTGGGTCTAAGAGAGAGTTTGTATCTTACTACTGTTATTATCATTATAGCTATTATTATTATCATCATCATTATTTTTTATCATTTTTAATTATTCATTTAATAATTTTTATCAACCGATATATGTAAAATAATGGTAAAGTCTAAATGCGTCTCAAACAATGGGTTAAATGTTGGAAATTTTAATGTCTGTCTCACTCGCTGTTGTCAAAAGCAGATGAGACTATTGGAGTTCGTCCATACCTCTCTTTTTTTCTTGATTGTCATAGTCACTTCTAACTGATTACAAGTTCATCAGCGATTGCTGTGATGGCTATTTCCATCTCAGAGGGAATTTCGTTTTTGTGTCTGAGATAAACAGCGATTCCCCTAGAGGAATTAAAACTTGAAGGATTTTACCAAATAATCTTCACTGATACTTACACAAATATTGACAAACACGTACTAGTGATCAATGTGTTAACTGCGGATCCCTTGGAGGAAGGAATGCTAATCTGGAGGAGTTAACAAACGAATCTTCACAGATTCTCTCTTTCATGCAAAGTGACATCCAGTGTGGTAATGGTTGAGATATAAGCTGTTGAACGCACCCTCAAGAACTAGTGGCCAACAAGATTGGGTGGGAAATAAATATCTATCATTTTGAGCTAGTCTTCACGATAATGACTTATCTAGGCGATAATGACAGATCTTATACCTTCTTGAGCTTTTCATCTGAAGAAATTTTCTTTTGTTTCTTTTTGCTTTTAAATATTGGTTCAACTCTGCCACCGTTATAAATTCAGGACACCAATAGTAAAACGCCATGGAAATCTTTAATTTTCTATAAAATGTAATGAAAAGGAACTTGACATTTATTGATAGCTGTTAAGGCTATCGGATTCCACTTGCAATCAATTAGATGTTAGCTTTAACTCCTTTATTACTGATAGGAAAAAGGTCCTCGAATTTAACAATGAAATATGAGATACAAATTTTGAGGTCAAAGCGATTTATCTTTTCTAGAGTATTTCAGTTTACGCCATCTAGGAAAAACATTATGAATATCTTTCCGAAACTTTAACTGAGGTGCTATTCAGGTAAATCAGAGTGTTCATAAATCACGTGATTTAGAATATAGTCGATGTGATTCTCGATCAATCAAGTGCTTTGAGTTCCAATATTTTAGATCGTCGTTTAGAGAAATTTCCACCACTTACTGGATTTATGTCTGTCACGTTACAAATATCATAACACATAACACCATCAACAAAGCGTGCGTTCCTAGCAATTACCACCAAATTCTAATAATAATAAAAAATAAAAAAACTCAATGCAGCTGGGTTGCCTTTTTTACTGGGAAATACTTTTCTATAAAAGCTGGCTATTACGACTTGTATTTTTCTATCGAAGGGTATCAATCCCTTAGTTATATTGTGTCCATATGAAATGGACACAATTGATAATGACGCCTGACACCGCACTTGGCCGCAATTTTAAAGTCAGCTTGTAAGTTTACACCCGATGTAAAAAAATATCTCCTGGAGAATAACTTGTTGTATGAAATCTAGATATATAGAAACCCAGGCAAACTATCTTAACGGTTCCGTTTGTATCATAATGATTCAACTTGAAAGAATGAAATCAAGCAATCGTAGATTCATAGTTAAAATCGAGACTGGTTATGGTTTTGCATTGTGTTCGTTGATGGATTGGTGCGAATTTTCTAGACAAATCTGCGAGCGTGGTGCCGATTGGGTGCAAGCGTAGTGATTGATTTTTACTCAATTGAGAATTGGTGTCCCAGGGAAACGATCAAGGATCATGTTGATGAGATAATCTTCTTATTGGGAAATTTCCGGCCAGTCATTGCACAAATTGTTAACCATGAAGCATGGATCTGAGAGCAACGGATGCGTCGTGTAAGAACTTGTTTTTTTTTTCTTTTTTAAGTCCAGGATAAACTGTGGATCCCCTGAACAGAATAATACTGAGCTGAAGGAATTAACCAACAAGTCTTCACAAAATGATAATCACACTAATGTAAACGAACACCTAGTGGTGATGACTGTGATATAACATTTTTAGCCCATTCTGAAGAACTCTTCTCTGACGAGACGAGTTCTTCATGATTAGGAAATAGGTGTTACGGACTTTTAAATCTTCGTTGAAGAAATTAATTTGCGTTGCGGAAAAACTTAATGCTAATCGGTGAAAATGACAGCGCTTCACTAACTTTAGTCTCTTGCTGCTGTATAGATACTATTATAAATAATTAAATCTTTTCTTTTCGGAAAAATCCATATGGGAACCCTCGATGTCCTTATACAGCCCTCAAGGCTTTCAAAAGTTCGGAAACCACTCGCAATTAGTGAATGAAAAGCTTTAAAATCTCGATTAGAGATGGGAAAATCGACTGAAATAAGGTTTGAAAAGGGAAGCCATCATCTTTTTATGATAATTTCAGTGTTCCAAGAGAGGATCTTCTCTTACGAGCAATTCATACAAGAATAAAAATTCACAAATTTTCCAATTTCCTTTTTGGTAAATTTCTGTTCCTTGGGGATGAGTTTATGTTCCGTAGATTAGCACTAATAAGAAGATATGTCAATTAAGCCGATGCGATTCGCAGTCAAGCGTTCACAACCTTTTTTGTTGTTGTTATTTTTGTTGTTATTATTATAATTATTATGATTAAAATTATTATCTTTCTGACACGGTTAGATGCTTCTTTGGCTTAAATATTTAACGAATGTAACCGCGAAGTTACGATTCAATTTCGACACTCCTGTCTGGTGACAGTTAGTAAACCAGCTTTCCAGAGTCAGTTGTTGAAAGTAGTTGGTGCTGTAGGTTAGGCATTGCTCAGCGTCCCAGTCAATAGTGTGGTTCGTAAGTCGGTGATGTTCAGCAATGTGATTGTTGACATCGCCCTTCCTCGTCGCTCGTTTGTGTTCAGTCAGTCTAGTTGTGAGGTTTCTGCCAGTCTCACCGATGTAGGTAACGTGGCAGTCGGAGCAATTGATCTTATAAACTGCTCCTTGTCATTTCCTCGGTTCGTCTTGGTCTTTGACGTTAGTCAGCAACTGACGTAGTGTGCTAATGGGTTTGTGAGCGACGCGGATATTAAATGGCTGCAGGATGCGCGAAACGTTCTCAGATATACTCTTTATATGCGGTAGAGTTGCTGTAGTCGTGGGAGTTGCGTTGTCGTTAGCTTTGGTAGTAGTAATAGGTCTGTGAGTGTTTCGTCGGAGGAAGTCTTCGTTATAATTGAAAAACACGGTCAAGGTACTTGTTCTCGTCGGATAAGCTGTTTGTGGTGTTGCACACTAGTTGCGTTCGTCGCGTGAGAGTCCTTATAGTTGTGGCTTAGTGTGATGTCGGGTTGTAGGATGACTCGTCCAGTAATCTGTCGGTATGTGCCGCTTTCCTGTAAACTGTTGTCCGTAGTGAGTTGTCGTCACGGCTTACCAGGCACTCTAGAAAAGTTAGTTAACCATTTTCTTCTACCTCTCTGGTAAACTGTATGTCAGTGTTTTGTGGTGGTGGAAAGCCTCGATTTCGTCGAGTGGTACGGCGGTGAGAGTATCGTCAACGTAGCGTAACCAAAGAGGTAATTTAGTGTTAACAACTGAGTTGAAAACGTAAATTAGCCACCGTAAAAAAAAAACTGACGTTTCGAGCGTTAGCCCTTCGTCAGAGCGATTGTAAAGAGGTATTGTCTGTCAGAAAGTCGAAAGAGCGCTTTCCTCGATGTTCTGCATCACAATTTTTTGCAACAACAACAGAAACTGGAGACCTCATGGCTGTACCGTGTAACTGTTTGTAGTGTCTACTGTAGTACTGAAAGTAAGTTGGCGTAAGGCGCAGGTTAAGTAAGTCCATAATGCCCTCTGTCGGTAGCGGTAGAGGATCGGTAGATTGTCGGATTGTAGTCTCAGTACATTGTAGTGTCAGTTAAAGTGGAATACTTGTAAAAAGCGATTTCACATCAAACGACACCAGTTTGTAGTCGTCTAATATCTGTAAAGTCTTGGTGGCGCTAACTAAAAGTATTTGTCTGATTTGTTTTTATCCTCAATTTATTAGCAAAGACTGCACTATGTTCATAGAATAACTAAACGTTTCATCAGGATGTGCACGACAAATACTTCATATCAGTACAGCCAAAATTTAAAAGAAGGAAGTTTAAGGACATTTAGTTTAGATTTCGCTTTTAGCTAATTTTTCCGGTCATTCATACACGTTTGCTTTAGGCGCCTCATATGAATTTCGCTTCACTGTACCACATTCCTTGTTTCTCGCGTTAATATTGCAGAGAAAAGAAAAAAAGAAAGGTTTTCAGCTACTTTTCAGTCATCAAAAACAAGATTCCATGAAACAAAAAGAATTAAAAACCAAACGAAAGTCAAATACAGAAAATTAAGGTTCCGCAGACGGTCATAGAAGTGTTATTTTTGAAACGCTTTATTTGTATAATTTGAAGTAACTTGGCTAGTTAATGATTATCACATAATACTTTTCTTATATTTAGTTGATGTAAGTCTATGTGCACGTGAAGAGATTAGGTTTCATTACTTGCTATCAGTATTTCCGGTACCAGCTACACAGTACCAATTTCATGTTATCATAATTTTGGATTGATCAGCTGTCATGGGACCTAGATCATAGTTAGTTTTCCTTTTGTTTTATATTATCCATTATTATATATATTCTTTATGTCTATATTATCGGTTTATTTCACTTGTCCCATTTTCTGTATAATTACTTTATTGTTAGTTAGGTTTGAGTTAAATTTCGTAGAGCATTTTCCTTATTTTAGATTTCGCTATATACCACAAACTGCATCCACACAGCAACCCAACTTCAAAACTTCGCCACTTTATAGGTCTTAAAGTCCATAGAATTCTTCTATAGTAATCCTTTTAAGGGTACGTGGTTTCGCATCGACTTATTGCCTTCATTTTGTGACCTTTCGTAATCTACCAGAAACATTTAATTAGTAATAGTAATAGGAATGAGTGGATTCTAATACGGTCTGTAATCATACAAGTGGTTAACAAAATCAGCCAACTGCGAACCGTGAGTCCGATTTGTTAGTCACGAGTATGATTACATACAGGATTGGATGACACGAAGTCCTGTTACCAATTAATCAAAACTATGCCAAAATTTAAAGAAACTTGTCATTGGTTGTACGTTTTATAGGAACAAACAACAGGTAACTCAACGAAATGCGCGACGACCGTGAATTAACTGGGCTCAACTGGTAACCTTTGAGGTTACACGAAGTACATGGCCGCAATTTTTTATTTGCCAGTAAAACTCTTTTTTTAAGATTACACTATGTACATCAAGTTTCGAGGAGACGGCGGGGGAAGGTTTGAAGTAATCTGTAGACATCGACACAGTTCGGAAGCCAGCACTGCTGAGAACACCACTGTTTATGTTTCTTTGGCATTCAGACCTTTTGATAAGTTTCCTGCCAGGATACTGTTGCTTTTTTTCGTGATTGTTGCTGTCCATACTTTCATTTCTGTATCTCCTGGAAGCCCTGTTTCTATTCTAATTCTTATGCAATTATGATCTGTATTTTCGTTGCCAAAACGATAGCAGCGGAGTGCTCTTTTAAAGGCCCGTTTTAATTGCGGATCCATAAAGCCATAGATAAAGAACATCAAGTAAATACTTGCTGTCGGGATCTTTTGTGCAATATCAAACCTCTCGATCCCCACGGCCGTGACATTGGAAACTGGGCACCATGTTATCACTTAAAAACAAGCTACGGTGAAGCATGCCTTTAACACTTGACTTCAGTGATGTTGGAACGGCGAGAATCATTTAAAGAGTGGACTCCATTGAGAGCATGTGTAACCTGGTATTAACGTCTGAAGGCTACCGCGCCGTTGAATCAAGTAGAAAACTATCATAATTTGCTCGATTTTTTAATGTGCGTATATGTAAATTTCGCGCTGCGTGAATAAGATTTTGTTCCTGATGTGCGCCAAAAGGTTCATATTCTCCTTCCTCTAGCGTGTGATTTAAACCTGGTAATAACGTCCTCGCGCGTCGTTAATTCATGTAGTTTCATGGGTATCATTCTCTTTCCGTATTTCAATTCAACGAAAGGAGTTAAAAAAACAATGGCGAGTGGAAATAGTCGCACACGCTCGTCAATTTCTCCCATTTGACTCGACTGTTCCATCCGAACAGTCGAGTCAAATTTTTGCTCAACAGGTTACGTGTATTCAATCACGTCACTGACGCTGTCAGATTCATCTACCAAATTTTGGGGCAATCAAATTTCGCACTACGAAAGTTATCCTATTTTCTTCATGCATGCATAAAGCGCTGCGTAATCGCCTTTCATAATTTGCTTTCGCGCCATAAACCGCCTCCTAACAGAAACTCAATTGAAATCCTATCGTGACAATTTAACGTTGAGGCGCTTTGAAAACACAAGGCAAAATTAAAAACAGGTAATTAAGTGTTAACAACTGAGTTGAAAATGTAAATTGGCCACCGTAAAGAGTAAAAAAGCTGACGTTTCGAGTGTTAGCCCTTCATCAATCGCTTTACTGTGGCCAATTTACGTTTTCAACTCAGTTGTTAACACTAAAGTACCTGCTATACCCTCCCACCGACGCAGCACCACAGCTTCTTTAGAAACTTAACCCCTTCATTTGTTTGAAATTTATAACAGCACGCTTTGAGCATTGATTAACAATATTCAGTGAGACGTTTAGAAATTCCATGAACCCAGCTCAAGCTCTGCTAACAAAGCAAAGATGACACAAGCCTAGATTTCCAGAGTTCATAGCACTGAGTTTCCATGTCATTTGATTATGTATTTATTTTTACTATTTATTTAATGCTTCAACAATATGCTATAAGAAATGAAAATTCGCAATCGCTTCAAAATACTGTTCTACATGTACAATTGTACTAATAACGGACCTAATTTAAAGCCGACGCTGTGTATAATCTAATTCCCCTTTTAAAACTTTCAATCGATTTCCAACAGGTAGAAAATATTATTCCTCAAGCTGAAAGACCTGTTATCGAAATCCCTGGTCAATCTCTTCCATAGGGTTTTCAAATTGAAAATACTTCGGCGATTTTTCCCAAGTTTCTTAGTTCCAAAGTACTAAACTGATAGATATTATATTATTTCTGGTCAGGTGAGGGTTGAGCTTTGGATCCATCTTATGGGGGGTGGGAAGATTATTATTCGTTTGAATTTCAAATTAAGACAAAAATCAATTACTTTTTTTCGCCCTGATATTGAAAAGAAAAAACCACGAAAAATGAGTTTTCAGCTAAAGTTTCACTCATCGAAAAATCACAACCAAACAATCAAACAAAAATAATACAGAAATTGAAATTTCTGCATTACCACAATTTGAAGAACATAACTGCCATTTTTTTCTTCAAATGCCAATGAAACTCTTTACAAACTACGCTATTTACTTTAAGTGGTAAGAAGACCGCTGAGGAAGGCTTGAAGCCTCAATATGTTGAAATCATAACAGTTTAGAACCCAGCACCTGTATCATCATCATCATCATCATATTTGCCTTATTTACACAATACAAAAAAATTTATTTACAGCGGTTATAGCTAGAAGGCGAGGAGACCCAGGAAGCCACCGGGCTTATGGGAGAGCCACCTCGCTTACATTAATAAATAAAGTAAAGAAAAAGTGCTGCGAATGTGCGGGTAGGCCAATTCAAGGATTATTTAAGTAAAAACTCTTGCATCTTTGGTTTAAAACTAAGAAGGTTTGACGAACGAGTGACTAAAACAGGAAGAGAGTTCCAAATTTTAGGACCTTGGTTAAGAATTGTAAATTGCTTGAAATTTGTACGGCACAAATGCGTTCGATAATTACCGGCTGTTCTGGTACCATAGTTGTGAATTTGGCTATTCGTTACAAAAAGATTGAGAAGCAATGGAGGCAATAAGTTATTTTTAATAATAAAACATGAATTTGGCAATTTCAAACGTATTGACTTGGAAAATATCTAAAATTCCTAGTTTGGAGAATAAAGGAGCGGAATAGGCTCGATAGTTTTAGTTGGTGATAGCCCGCACAGCTCGCTTTTGCAAGTAATAAATTCTATTTAAGTTAGATACGAATGTGGACGACCAGGCACAGTTACAGTAGACGATATAAGGATAAATATGTATATGTTTCTTATCATTTAGACTGCTGATAAATATTATCACCACCGCGTAACTATTGTTTTCATATGACTATTGTCATGTATGCTGCTCATTGTGATTCTACAAGATGCTATTATCCTACTCTATTCCTTGAGTGACTCTGATCTGTATTTTCTTTACCATAGCAACCACAGCTGAGTATTCTTTTAAAGGCCTGTTTGAATTGCGGATTCATAAACCCATAGATAAATGGATTTACCACACTACTCGAGAACATCAAGTAAACACTTACTTTAGAGAACTTTTGTCCAATAGCAAACCTTGAAATGCCGGTGCCCGCGACAATGGAGACTGGGCACCATGTTATCACATAAAAACAAGCTACGGTGAAGCATACTTTTGAAACTTTGACGTCAGTGATGTTGGAACGGCGAGAATCATTTGAAGAGTGGGCTCCATTCCCCTCAGCATGTACATTCAAATTATCCGTGCTTTCTTTCACAGCTTTGTAGATTTTGTAATAGCAGTAAAATATTGCGATCATAACTCCGCAAGTAAACACAGGCCCAGTAAATGTTGGGTATGCATATGACATGAGCTTACATTGATCAAGTTTCTCATCATATGAAAATCTTACCCAACTAGTAAGAAGAGGTATATCGAGAAGGATGGAAAACAGCCAAATGAGAACACAATACATCCGAGCTGATCTTTTGCTGGGGAATAATTTTCTGTAAAGGGTCGGTTTTAGGACCTTTATGTATCGATTAAAAGCTATCAATCCCATCGTGAATATGGAAGCATAAGCCAAAATGAACAAAATTGATCCAGTCATCTGACACCACACTTGGCTGAAATTCCAAACTCCTGTGCACAGGTTGGCAATCTTGAATGGCATATAGATCGTCCCCATGGCGATGTCAGTCAATGCCAGATTAAGTATGAACAAGTTGGTGTCATTACGAAGCCTGGATACCTTGTTAATAACATACACAACAAGTGAGTTACCGAACGTGGCTGAAAGGGAAATGAGAATAGCCACAGTCACTTCAATGACAGCAGTTTCAGCCCGGTAGTCACCAAAAGGATCATTCGAAGTTGATTGAGACATGTTCGTCATCTTGTTGGGTTACGCTTGGCAGAATAGCGTTTCGCAATAATGATACTTAACCTAGTGGAAAAAGCAAAACAAAAAACAGTCCACCTATGTTAAAGGCAGCAAGGGCAACGTTTTTGCAAAGATTTATCATTGTAAATGGTGAGTCACTAGAGAAAAAAAATATTAAATCAAGATTTAGGCGAAAAAAAACGCTTCACGTAAAAGGAATAGTTGACTCTTTGATTAGACAAGAGGGATCTGGCGTTCAAATTTAGTCCACTCTTTGTTTATATGCTTTTCGTACTCATTCCTTGACCATCAGGCGCTGTGAAGGAGTTAATTAGAGTCGCTCAGAAAATTTGAGTCGAAGCTAGTTGAAAAACTCCAGTCAATTTTCGAATGGCCTGCCTCGTTTCCTAATGCTTTGACAAAACTTCAGCTCAATACCTTTCGGAACAAGTATGTTAGTATGCTTGCCTTTAGTATTATTACCTTTAGGCTATGCTGTTATTTTATGTCATGTGTAATATCACTGGGGCAATTCAAGTATTTTCACGATGAAAAATAAACAGCTTTTTCGAGGCAATACAACCCAAAAGGAAGCTCATTCATTGATTAAAAAATGTATTTCTCGAAAATGAAAAATTTAACCAACTGTTCTGCAGCATCTTATTTTATGATATTTCACTGTCATTATGATCTTTAAGTGATTAGACTCATTCAACTTTGGGGTTTTGTCAAAAGATTGAAATCAATTAAAAAAGTCTTTAAAATCTTCTGAGAGCTTAGTTATGATGTTTGACCACAGACTCTTCTTAGAACTTTTGTCCTGTACCACATAGATTTAGCTACATTTATACCCGAACTCCTTAAAAGACATGAATAATTAAAACTACAGCTTTCATCATTCTTTACGTGCTTAATATGTAACTGTGTTAAAAGTCCTGAGATTGCAGCGATTGGGTCTAAGAGAGCATTTGTATCTTACTACTGTTATTATCATTATAGCTATTATTATTATCATCATCATTATTTTTTATCATTTTTAATTATTCATTTAATAATTTTTATCAACCGATATATGTAAAATAATGGCAAAGTCTAAATGCGTCTCAAACAATGGGTTAAATGTTGGAAATTTTAATGTCTGTCTCACTCGCTGTTGTCAAAAGCAGATGAGACTATTGGAGTTCGTCCATGCCTCTCTTTTTTTCTTGATTGTCATAGTCACTTCTAACTGATTACAAGTTCATCAGCGATTGCTGTGATGGCTATTTCCATCTCAGAGGAAATTTCGTTTTTGTGTCTTAGATAAACCGCAATTCCCTTAGAGGAATTAAAACTTGAAGGATTTTACCAAATAATCTTCACTGATACTTACACAAATATTGACAAACACGTACTAGTGATCAATGTGTTAACTGCGGATCACTTGGAGGAAAGAATGCTTATCTGGAGGAGTTAAGATTCTCTCTTTCATGCAAAGTGACATCCAGTGTGGTAATGGTTGAGATATAAGCTGTTGAACGCACCCTCAAGAACTAGTGGCCAACAAGATTGGGTGGGAAATAAATATCTATCATTTTGAGCTAGTCTTCACGATAATGACTTATCTAGGCGATAATGACAGATCTTATACCTTCTTAAGCTTTTCATCTGAAGAAATTTTCTTTTGTTTCTTTTTGCTTTTAAATATTGGTTCAACTCTGCCACCGTTATAAATTCAGGACGCCAATAGTAAAACGCCATGGAAATCTTTAATTTTCTATAAAATGTAATGAAAGGGAACTTGACATTTATTGATAGCTGTTAAGGCTATCGGATTCCACTTGCAATCAATTAGATGTTAGCTTTAACTCCTTTATTACTAATAGGAAAAAGGTCCTCGAATTTAACAATGAAATATGAGATACAAATTTTGAGGTCAAAGCGATTTATCTTTTCTAGAGTATTTCAGTTTACGCCATCTAGGAAAAACATTATGAATATCTTTCCGAAACTTTAACTGAGGTGCTATTCAGGTAAATCAGAGTGTTCATAAATCACGTGATTTAGAATATAGTCGATGTGATTCTCGATCAATCAAGTGCTTTGAGTTCCAATATTTTAGATCGTCGTTTAGAGAAATTTCCACCACTTACTGGATTTATGTCTGTCGCGTTACAAATATCATAACACATAACACCATCAACAAAGCGTGGGTTCCTAGCAATTACCACCAAATTCTAATAATAATAAAAAATAAAAAAACTCAATGCAGCTGGGTTGCCTTTTTTACTGGGAAATACTTTTCTATAAAAGCTGGCTATTACGACTTGTATTTTTCTATCGAAGGGTATCAATCCCTTAGTTATATTGTGTCCATATGAAATGGACACAATTGATAATGACGCCTGACACCGCACTTGGCCGCAATTTTAAAGTCAGCTTGTAAGTTTACACCCGATGTAAAAAAATATCTCTCGGAGAATAACTTGTTTTATTGTTTTTTTAGAGGGCACGGTAACGAATCTTGCAATCTGATTGGTTCTTTACCCGGTCAGTATTTTCCTATCTCTGCCCACGGGCCACGGTAACGCTTTCGTGAGTCGCCGAGTACATCCCAACTTTCGTTGTCATTTTTCATAAATATACCTCGTTTTCCGGCTGGGCAGTATTTTTAAGCAAACACGTCGGTCACTACCTCAAGCCAAAAAATAACTTATGAATCCTCTCTTTTCTCTCTATCAAATCACTTTGGTTGACAGAAAAATATTGGTTTCAGAATGAATTTGTATAAACAATAGTGTCATTACGTTGGTTGACAAGCGGCCTAAAAACCTTCTGCAATTAATTTTAATCGTTCACAAAAAGTACCCATAAAGTTGGAACGTGAGGTATTTGGTTACAGTTAAACTGAACGATGAAACTTTCATTCATTTAATATCTGAATTTTCTCGAGCGATTTGTTCATAGTGAAAGAGCGAGCGAAGTTTTAATTTAAGTTCTACAACAAATATACGCTCCTGGTGAGTCTTTCCAATTCCGTTCAATTTGGACATTTGTACCTTAAATTGCACAACAGAAATTGAAGAAATTTTTTGAGAAAAGGCCGCATTACATTCCCTTGTGTCTCGTTGGAGTGTGCCGTTCGAATTTAGTTTTTGTGAAGGAAAGATCAGAGTTAAACACGCCATTACAGCAAACAAACGAGCAAACTCTCACAACTTCAAAATAAAAAAATTGAATTTACTCACACTTACTTTCCTCGCCGTTTACTTAATGAACAGAGGTAAATCTTCGTACATGAATGAATGGTCGATGAGAGTGAATAATACTTTCCGTTAGATCATTAACTGATTTTGAAGAAAACATTGTCGTGACAGTCCTTGCCAAACTAGTTCTGTTGGTTTTCAAATGTTCCTTCGCTTTTTTTTTTCTTGCGCGCTCTCTAATTGACAGGTGTCAGATTGTGACAGATACTTGTAAAAATAATGTTTCAAAGTTTGTTTGGAAGCCTTTTAAATCACCTTTATCGTTACGGAAATGAAAATGTTTCGCTGAGGCATCTCTCTTAAATTTGCATCACCTCTATTTTAACTGCCATTTACCCACTCAAAAATTGTTCAGTTTATGGAAGATCTTGCCGTATTTACGTCCATAAATCATTCGGGTTCTTTCGGAAAGAATTTCGTCAAGTTTAAAAACAATAAATAAGGGTCGTCATGATTAGGAAATAGGTGTTACGGACTTTTAAATCTTCATTGAAGAAATTAATTTGCGTTGCGGAAAAACTTAATGCTAATCGGTGAAAATGACAGCGCTTCACTAACTTTAGTCTCTTGCTGCTGTATAGATACTATTATAAATAATTAAATCTTTTCTTTTCGGAAAAATCCATATGGGAACCCTCGATGTCCTTATACAGCCCTCAAGGCTTTCAAAAATTCGGAAACCACTCGCAATTAGTGAATGAAAAGCTTTAAAATCTCGATTAGAGATGGGAAAATCGACTGAAATAAGGTTTGAAAAGGGAAGCCATCATCTTTTTATGATAATTTCAGTGTTCCAAGAGAGGATCTTCTCTTACGAGCAATTCATACAAGAATAAAAATTCACAAATTTTCCAATTTCCTTTTTGGTAAATTTCTGTTCCTTGGGGATGAGTTTATGTTCCGTAGATTAGCACTAATAAGAAGATATGTCAATTAAGCCGATGCGATTCGCAGTCAAGCGTTCACAACTTTTTTTGTTGTTGTTATTTTTGTTGTTATTATTATAATTATTATGATTAAAATTATTATCTTTCTGACACGGTTAGATGCTTCTTTGGCTTAAATATTTAACGAATGTAACCGCGAAGTTACGATTCAATTTCGACACTCCTGTCTGGTGACAGTTAGTAAACCAGCTTTCCAGAGTCAGTTGTTGAAAGTAGTTGGTGCTGTAGGTTAGGCATTGCGCAGCGTCCCAGTCAATAGTGTGGTTCGTGAGTCAGTGATGTTCAGCAATGTGATTGTTGACATCGCCCTTCCTCGTCGCTCGTTTGTGTTCAGTCAGTCTAGTTGTGAGGTTTCTGCCAGTCTCACCGATGTAGGTAACGTGGCAGTCGGAGCAATTGATCTTATAAACTGCTTCTTGTCATTTCCTCGGTTCGTCTTGGTCTTTGACGTTAGTCAGCAACTGACGTAGTGTGGTAATGGGTTTGTGAGCGACGCGGATATTGAATGGCTGTAGGATGCCCGAAACGTTCTCAGATAAACTCTTTATATGCGGTAGAGTTGCTGTAGTCGTGGGAGTTGCGTTGTCGTTAGCTTCGGTAGTAGTAATAGGTCTGTGAGTGTTTCGTCGGATGAAGTCTTCGTTATAATTGAAAAACACGGTCAAGGTACTTGTTCTCGTCGGATAAGCTGTCTGTGGTGTTGCACACTAGTTGCGTTCGTCGCGTGAGAGTCCTTATAGTTGTGGCTTGGTGTGATGTCGGGTTGTAGGATGACTCATCCAGTAATCTGTCGGTATGTGCCGCTTTCCTGTAAACTGTTGTCCGTAGTGAGTTGTCGTCACGGCTTACCAGGCAGTCTAGAAAAGTTAGTAAACCATTTTCTTCTACCTGTCTAGTAAACTGTATGTCAGTGTTTTGTGGTGGTGGAAAGCCTCGATTTCGTCGAGTGGTACGGCGGTGAGAGTATCGTCAACGTAGCGTAACCAAAGAGGTAATTTAGTGTTAACAACTGAGTTGAAAACGTAAATTAGCCACCGTAAAAAAAAAAACTGACGTTTCGAGCGTTAGCCCTTCGTCAGAGCGATTGTAAAGAGGTATTGTCTGTCAGAAAGTCGAAAGAGCGCTTTCCTCGATGTTCTGCATCACAATTTCTGCAACAACAACAGAAACTGGAGACCTCATGGCTGTACCGTGTAACTGTTTGTAGTGTCTACTGTAGTACTGAAAGTAAGTTGGCGTAAGGCGCAGGTTAAGTAAGTCCATAATGCCCTCTGTCGGTAGCGGTAGAGGATCGGTAGATTGTCGGATTGTAGTCTCAGTACATTGTAGTGTCACTTAAAGTGGAATACTTGTAAAAAGCGATTTCACATCAAACGACACCAGTTTGTAGTCGTCTAATATCTGTAAAGTCTTGGTGGCGCTAACTAAAAGTATTTGTTTGATTTGTTTTTATCCTCAATTTATTAGCAAAGACTGCACTATGTTCATAGAATAACTAAACGTTCATCAGGATGTGCACGACAAATACTTCATATCAGTACAGCCAAAATTTAAAAGAAGGAAGTTTAAGGACATTTAGTTTAGATTTCGCTTTTAGCTAATTTTTCCGGTCATTCATACACGTTTGCTTTAGGCGCCTCATATGAATTTCGCTTCACTGTACCACATTCCTTGTTTCTAGCGTTAATATTGCAGAGAAAAGAAAAAAGAACGGTTTTCAGCTACTTTTCAGTCATCAAAAACAATATTCCATGAAACAAAAAGAATTAAAAACCAAACGAAAGTCAAATACAGAAAATGAAGGTTCCGCAGACGGCCATAGAAGTGTTATTTTTGAAACGCTTTATTTGTATAATTTGAAGTAACTTGGCTAGTTAATGATTATCACATAATACTTTTCTTATATTTAGTTGATGTAAGTCTATGTGCACGTGAAGAGATTAGGTTTCATTACTTGCTATCAGTATTTCCTGTACCAGCTACACAGTACCAATTTCATGTCATCATAATTTTGGATTGATCAGCTGTCATGGGACCAAGATCATAGTTAGTTTTCCTTTTGTTTTATATTATCCATTATTATATATATTCTTTATGTCTATATTATCGGTTTATTTCACTTGTCCCATTTTCTGTATAATTACTTTATTGTTAGTTAGGTTTGAGTTAAATTTCGTAGAGCATTTTCCTTATTTTAGATTTCGCTATATACCACAAACTGCATCCACACAGCAACCCAACTTCAAAACTTCGCCACTTTACAGGTCTTAAACTCAATAGAATTCTTCTATAGTAATCCTTTTAAGGTTACGTGGTTTCGCATCGACTTATTGCCTTCATTTTGTGATCTTTCATAATCTACCAGAAACATTTAATTAGTAATAGTAATAGGAATGAGTGGATTCTAATTCGGTCTGTAATCATACAAGTGCTTAACAAAATCAGCCAACTGCGAACCGGGAGTCCGATTTGTTAGTCACGAGTATGATTACATACAGGATTGGATGACACGAAGTCCTGTTACCAATTAATCAAAATTATGCCAAAATTTAAAGAAACTTGTCATTGGTTGTACGTTTTATAGGAACAAACAACAGTTAACTCAACGAAATGCGCGACGACCGTGAATTAACTGTGCTCAACTGGTAACCTTTGAGGTTACACGAAGTACATGGCCGCAATTTTTTATTTGCCAGTAAAACTCTTTTTTTAAGATTACACTATGTACATCAAGTTTCGAGGAGACGGCGGGGGAAGCCAGCACTGCTGAGAACACCACTGATTATGTTTCTTTGGCATTCAGACCTTTTGATAAGTTTCCTGCCAGGATATTGTTGCTTTTTTTTCGTGATTGTTGCTGTCCATACTTTCATTTCTGTATCTCCTGGAAGCCCTGTTTCTATTCTATTTCTTATGCAATTATGATCTGTATTTTCGTTGCCAAAACGATAGCAGCGGAGTGCTCTTTTAAAGGCCCGTTTTAATCGCGGATCCATAAAGCCATGGATAAAGAACATCAAGTAAATACTTGCTGTCGGGATCTTTGGTGCAATATATGTGCAGTATCTATGGGGGGTGGGAAGATTATTATTCGTTTGAATTTCAAATTAAAACGAAAATCAATTACTTTTTTTCGCCCTGATATTGAAAAGAAAAACCACGAAAAATTAGTTTTCAGCTAAAGTTTCACTCATCGTAAAATCACAACCAAACAATCAAACAAAAATAATACAGAAATTGAAATTTCTGCATTACCACAATTTGAAGAACATAGCTGCCATTTTTTTCCTCAAATGCCAATGAAACTCTTTACAAACTACGCTATTTACTTTAAGTGGTAAGAAGACCGCTGAGGAAGGCTTGAAGCCTCAATATGTTGTAATCATAACAGTTTAGAACCCAGCACCTGTATCATCATCATCATCATATTTTTATTTGCCTTATTTACACAGTACAAAAAAATTTATTTACAGCGGTTATAGCTGGAAGGCGAGGAGACCCAGGAAGCCACCGGGCTTATGGGAGAGCCACCTCGCTTACATTAATAAATAAAGTAAAGAAAAAGTGCTGCGAATGTGCGGGTAGGCCAATTCAAGGATTATTTAAGTAAAAACTCTTGCATTTTTGGTTTAAAACTAAGAAGGTTTGACGAACGAGTGACTGAAACAGGAAGAGAGTTCCAAATTTTAGGACCTTGGTTAAGAATTGTAAATTGCTTGAGATTTGTAAGGCACAAATGCGTTCGATAATTACTGGCTGTTCTGGTACCATAGTTGTGAATTTGGCTATTCGTTACAAAAAGATTGAGAAGCAATGGAGGCAATAAGTTATTTTTAATAATAAAACATGAATTTGGCGATTTCAAACGTATTGACTTGGAAAATATCTAAAATTCCTAGTTTGGAGAATAAAGGAACGGAATAGGCTCGATAGTTTTAGTTGGTGATAGCCCGCACAGCTCGCTTTTGCAAGTAATAAATTCTATTTATGTGAAAAGATAGAGGGGCCGCAGCCAGGATAAAACATCTTATGAAATTTAAAAAACGATCTCTGGCTAAAATTTTTAAGAATACGAGCTTTCTACTGTTTGCACTACAGCCTTCAACGGGTAAAATGATAAAAAGGTAAAAAAAATACTAGGTATGAAGTACAAAGTAAAAATCAAAAATGCTGATAACTAAGAATGTTTGTTAAAAAGAATGTTGTATTGTCCGGGCAAAGGACAAGAATTGTTGTCCGCATTGGGAGTTAACTTGGAATGCCACGCTTCTAGTATTTTTCTTGTTCTGAAACCGCCTTTGTCAATAATAGATGCATTATCAAAGTCTATTGCGTGACTATTGGCCCAGACGTGATTGGCAATTCTTGAGCCTTTTGCCGCGGTTTTCACATTTCTGAGGTGTTCTTTCTTTCTTGTGTTTCTTACAAACATTCTTAGTTATCAGCATTTTTAATTTTTACTTTGTACTTCATACCTAGTATTTTTTTTACCTTTTTATCATTTTACCCGTTGAAGGCTGTAGTACAAACAGCCGAAAGCTCGTATTTTTAACAATTTTAGCCAGAGATCGTTTTTTAAATTTCATAAAATTCTATTTAAGTTAGATACGTATGTGGACGACCAGGCACAGTTACAATAGACGATATAAGGATAAATATGTATATGTTTCTTATCATTTAGACTGCTGATAAATATTATCACCACCGCGTAACTATTGTTTTCATATGACTATTGTCATGTATGCTGCTCATTGTGATTCTACAAGCTTAAGATGCTATTATCTTACTCTATTCCTTGAGTGACTCTGATCTGTATTTTCGTTACCATAGCAACCACAACTGAATGTTCTTTTAAAGGCCTGTTTGAATTGCGGATTCATAAACCCATAGATAAATGGATTTACCACACTACCGGAGAACATCAAGAAAATGCTTGCTCTATAGAACTTTTGTCCAATAGCAAACCTTAAAATGCCGGTGCCCGCGACAATAAGGACTGGGCACCATGTTATCACGAAGAAACAAGCTACGGTGAAGCATGCTTTTAAAACTTTTACGTCAGGAATGTTGGAACGGCGAGAATCTTTTGAAGAGTGGACTCCATTCCCCTCAGCATGTGCGTTCAAATTGTCCGTGCTTTCTTTCACAGCTTTATAGATTTTGTAGTAGCAGTAAAATATTGCGATCATAACTCCGTTAGTAAACACAGCCCCAATAAATGTTGGGTATGCATATGACCTTAGCTTACAATGATTAAGTTTCTCGTCATATGAAGACCTTACCCAACCAGTTAAAAGAGGTATAGCGAGAAGGATGGAAAAAAGCCAAATGAGAGCACAATACATTCGAGCTGCTCTTTTGCTGGGGAATAATTTTTTGTAAAGGGTCCGTTTTCTAATCCTTATGTAACGATTAAAAGCTATCAATCCCATCGTGAATATGGAGGCGTAAGACAAAATGAAGAAAATTGATCCAGTCATCTGACACCACACTTGGCTGAAATTCCAAACTCCTGTGTACAGGTTGGCAATCTGGAATGGCATATATATCGTCCCCATGGCGATGTCAGTCAATGCCAGATTAAGTATGAACAAGTTGGTGTCATTACGAAGCCTGGATACCTTGTTAATAACATACACAACAAGTGAGTTACCGAACGTGGCTGAAAGGGAAATGAGAATAGCCACAGTCACTTCAATGAGAGCAGTTTCAGCCCAGTAGTCACCAAAAGGATCATTCGAAGTTGATTGAGACGTGTTCGTCATCTTGTTGGGTTACGCTTGGCAGAATAGCGTTTCGCAATAATGATGCTTAACCTAGAGGAATAAAACAAAACAAAAAACAGCCCACCTATGATAAGGTAGCACGGGCAACGTTTAATTACAAAAATTCGTTCACGTGGACATGCAAATATTTTGTCATCGTAAATCACGATTCACTAAGAAAAAAAAATCGCCCAACCACACTTCACGTAAAAAGTATAGGGGACCCTTTGATTACACAAGAGGGATCTGGCGCTCAAATATAGTCCACTCTCTGTTCGTATTCTTGTTCTGCTGGTTCTTTGACCTTCTTTGCTGTGAACGAGTTAAGTAAATAGAGTCGTTCAGAAAATTTGAGTCGAAGCTCGTTGAAATACTCAAGTCAATTTTCGTATGGCCAGCCTCGTTTCCTAATGCTTTGACAAACTTCAGCTCAACCCCTTTCGGAATAAGTAAGTAGGCTGCCTTTAATAAGATAAACTTTAGGCTATGCTTTTATTTACGTTACTTATGTAGGGGACGAAAATTTACCAAGATGACTAATATATCATTAAAATGACATATATTCACATTATATCGTGTTAAGCGTTTTAGTGTATGGTGGTGTTTAATATTGCTGGGGTAATTCAATTATTTTAACGATGAAAAATAAACAGCTTTTTTTTAGGCAATACACCCCAAGAGAAAGCTCATTGCATTGCTTAAAAAATTTCATTTAAAGGAAACTAAAAATCTAACAAACTCTTCTTCAGCATTTAATTTTATGATATTTCGTTATCTATCTTTAAGTAATGAGACTCCTTTCAACTCCTGTGGTTTTGCCAAAAGATTGGATTCAATTTAAATAAGTCTTTAAAGTCTTCTGAGAGCGTAGTTATGATGTTTGGCCACAAACTCTTCTTAGAACTTCTGTCCTGTATTACATAAATCTAGCTATGGCTACATTCACGCCTGAACTCCATAAAAGAAATAAATAATTAAAACAACAGCTTTTATCATTCTTTACGTGCTAAATATATAACTCTGTTGACAGTCCTGAGATTGCATTGATTGGGTCTAAGAGCGCATTTGTATCTTATTATTATTATCGTCATTATTGCTATTATTATTATTATTATTTGTTATTTTATTTATTTATTTATTTATTTTTATCAACCGATATATGCAAAATAATGGCGAAGTCTAAATGCGCCTCAAAACGGGTTAAATATTGGAAATTCTAATGTCTGTCTCACTCGCTGTTGTCAAAAGCAGATCAGACTATTAGAACTCGTCCATGCCTCTCTCGTTTTCTTGATTGTTACAATCCCTTCTAACTGATTACAAGTTCACCAGTGATTGCTGTCAGTGATAGCGATTTCCATCTCAAAGGAAATTTCGTTTTTGTGTCTTAGATAAAAAGCGGATCCCATAAAGGATTCAACATTTAAAGGATTTTACAAAATAATTTTCACATATACTCACACTAATATCTGAAGGAGTTAACGAACGAAAGTTCACAGATTCTCACCTCCATGCGAAGTGACATCCAGTGTGGTAAGTTACGGCTAACGGGTAAAATTTTTTGGCCAATTTACGGCTAATAGTTACCACCTTTGCATTGTTTTCACCAGAAAATTTTTTTTACAACTAACGGTTAAAATTTGTCAACTTTTACGCCTAACAGCTAAATTTTTGGCAGTTACGGCTAATAGTTAACCCCATTGAGATCCTCATAGCAGTTAAGGCTATCGGATTCATTGTTAGCTTCAACTCCTCTATTAGTGTAGGAAAAAGGTGCTCGAATTTAACAATGAAATATCAGATACAAACTTTGAGGTCAAAGCGACCGATCTTTTCAAGAGAATTTCAGTGTACGCCATCAAGGCAAAACATTATAAATACCTTTCAGAAACTTTAACTGATGTGCTATTCAGGTAAATCAGAGTGTTCATAAATCAAGTGATTTATGAACAACTGACCCAGACAATCACCACCAACTTAAGTTATCTTTCCTCCTGGTTGTTATTGAATATTTTTTTAGCTATGCTTTTCTTGGAAACTTCAGAGGAAAAAAAAAGAATAGGCTATGAAAGTTTGCTCTCTCAATATGAGAATTTTCTAGTCTCAGATTCTTATGTGATTTTACAGAGAAACTTTATTAATCGCTTACAATTAAAAATGTGCAGTTGGAATGAAAAAATATATCTTTGACATGAAAGTTTAAATTTAACGCGTTTTCTTTCATAACTTTGTAGATTTTAAAGAAGCAGTAAAAATATGATCATAACTCTGTCAATAAACATACCCACAACCCATTTTGGACTCTACGTTGGACTCTACGTTTCAAATGCCCAGTTTAGTATGATATTATTTCCTTACACATCCTTCAAGAAATGTATGGCGAGATAAAATGCAACCAGCCATGAAAAGAATAATTATAGATAAAAAAAATAAAACAAAAATTAAAAAAGCTGGGTTGCCTTTTTGCTGGGAAATACTTTTCTATAAAAGTTGGCTATTACGACTTGTATTTTTCTATTAGAGGGAATCAATCCCATAATTTATACGGAATGAACACAACTCAACTGATAATGACACCTGACACCGCACTTGGCCGAGTCAGCTTAAATCTTTGTTGAAAAAATACCATGCGTTTGCGGAAAAACTTAATGTTAATCGGTGAAAATGACAGAACCTCCCTCACTTTAGTCTTTTGCAGCTGTTTAGGTACTATTGTAAAGAATTAAATCTTTTCTTTTCGGAAAAATCCATATGGGAACCCTCGATGTCCCTCTAGAGCCGTCAAGGCTTTCAAAAATTCGGAAACCACTTGCAATAAGTGAATGAAAAGCTTTAAAATCTCGATTAGAGATGGGAAAATCATCAGAAATAAGGTTTGAAAGGAAGCGATCAATTCTTTTTATGACAATTTCAGTGTTCCAAGAGAGGATGCTCTCTTAGCCGCACTTCACACAAGAATAAAAATTCAGAAATTTTCCAATTTCCTTTTTCGTGAATTTTTGTTCCCTGTAGAACTGTAAAAGTTTCCGACGCCCTTCATGATGCCGATTTTGCCCATGATATACAGCTGTCAACAAAAGTTTGCCCAAATCATTTTGTAATACTGTCGCACAAAGTTAGCCGAGAAGTTTCAATAACAGAAGTGTTCGATTTGCGATATTAGGTCATGAATGAAGATATCCGACCAAAGGATTGCCACAGGAATACAATACTTTATTCACACAAGAATAAAAATTCAGAAATTTTCCAATTTCCTTTTTCGTGAATTTTTATTCCCTGTAGAACTGTAAAACTCTCCGATACGCCCTTCATGATATCGATTTTGCCCATGATATACAGCTGTCAACAAAAGTTTGCCCAAATCATTTTGTAATACTGTCGCACAAAATTAGCCGAGAAGTTTCAATAACAGAAGTGTTCAATTTGCGATATTAGGTCATGAATGAAGATATCCGACCAAAGGATTGCCAAGTAAGCGTATTTTCAGTCATCTATAACGTAAAAGATTGTAATTTTAAAACCTTGTGTGAACTACTGCGAAAGACCGAGTCATTTTTAAACAGCAAGTTTACCACCGTGTAGTATGGAAAGTCTGTGATTATATTTTTAAGGACCTATTTTTGGTTTCAAGAAGTTTAAAGTTTGGGTTCTAAAGTTTCTGCTATGAAATAGTCGTTCGCGATTACCCATTCATGCGAGACATCCTGACAAGAGAATATCTAATAATTTCAAATTCTTCGCACATCTTCGGATTTTCATGAGCACTAAGATGGCCAGAAAAAAAAGTTAATGGGACAGCGACAGTTGTGATAGCAACTACAAAGTCAAGAGCAATTGTATCATGTTTTCTAAGTCCCAGATAAACTGCGGTTCCCCTGAACAGAATAACAATGACTGAGGGGGAATAAACAAAAAAATAAACCTTCACAAATACCCTCCCTCGTGTTAGCAAACATCCGTGGTGATCGCTGTGTTTTCCTCTTTTTAGCGCAAGAAATTGAAGAGATTGACTTGCGATGGCGGTAACTACTGAATGGTAATGGATGATAGTGAGAGAACTTGAATTGCTTCTGGCTTTTCCTGCTGTTTAGAAGCTATTGTAATTTGGTTTTTCTGAGAGACGGTAATAAATTAAAAGGATGTACTCATTAAATCCCACTAGAAATCTCTTACCATCGGAAAACTGCAGAGGTAAGGCACTCGACGTCGTTACTGCTTTCAGGGCTTCCAAATCAGTAAATTATGAGTATAAGAATCTGTATTAGTGATAGGAAAAAGGACATCAAGTTTAGGGATAAATCATCAGAAATACAGTTTGACCAGCAAAGCGATCGATCACTTTTACAATGTTTTCAGCTTATTTGATCCAGGCAATATCAATTTTCAAATATCCGTTATCGCCTTTGTAGTAAATTCATTTTTGTTTAACCCGATCGATAATGGTTTTGATGTGTTCGTAAATTAGCATAACCAAGAGAGATTGCAAATTTAGGCAAGGTCACTCTCAGTCGAGTGGTCACAGCCCTTTCTTTTTTTTTAAGTTGCGGATCGTACAAATGTTTGTCTGTGATCTGTTTGTCGTGCATATTCCCATGAGACGTGTAAAAATCCCGTGAACCAAGGGCACGCTTTCTTCATAAAATGAAGAAAACTCAAGCGTAGAATCACAGAGTTCATGGAACTCAGTTTCCTTAGGATTCTTTCTTCGATCTCTTTTATGCATCAAACACACTCGCGCTACCTACAAATTCCGAAAAAAAAAAAAAAACGAGCTGCAGCTTTTGACCTGGAATCGCATCGCCTTGATTTGCCAATCCTTTTGATAATAAGGATTATTTACGGACTCTGTATTTACTGAATAAAACCGATGTGGAATAAATAACGAAAAAAAGACAAAAACGAAAATGTCGTCATTACTTTTCGCTTTGAAAACTTTCAATTTCTAACACTCCAAAATATATCCACGTTAAAATGGGTATGATTTTTATAGTATACAACACCTTATAATGTTAACGTTTTAAAATTGTTTTTTGTTGCTGTTGTTATCTTTGCATAGCTGCTGACATTCCTAATTCTCAGTTGCACCTATTTTTGTTTTGTTTCGTCTTTCATTACTGATAAAGCAGTCAAGTGATGACGGTACAGTGATATATTACACATATTTCACGTTTGTAAAAAGGACAAAAAATAAATAGATAAACCTACCCAAAAAATCAATTAATCAACAATATATATTTCCCATTTTTATGAAACTTGCTTAAGGATTCCTTGTGATCAAGTCCAATGCAGTGTCTCAATTTCTCTTTCGCGATGAGCAAGATTTTTACGAAAATTAATTTCGCCTTCCAGCCTGTTCGCCCAGAAAATGCAAATTTTTTAATCAGAATGGAAAGTTTAAGGCACGCTGCTAATCGCATTTTCTTATTTCAGGCAACAATTTATGACTTAAAAACTTTTTTTCCGATTCGTTTCGCTGGAAAGTTTTTAACTAAGGATATGTAATTACATGTAAAGATGACGTACTGCGCAGGTAGGGCACGTAAAGCGCCAGGATAACTACCTGTAAAAAAAGTCAACTTATTAGCTAACATTCTGAGAAGGAAGAAAATTTTACAGTTTACACGCGATGTTTGATTGTGCCCTTTTAGACTTTGGAGTTGTAACATGTCAAAACATTTTAGCAAGTTACTAACAGAAGAACATGAGAAGTCAACATGGAACACATCAAAGCCTCCAAGATGAGTTATCTCTAAGGAATAGGCCACTTCCGAGGTCTCGCGATTCAGTGATCTGGTGCCGAAATTTCAGCGCGAGAACGAGGCTTAGTGCAACGTCGCTCTCAGTTGAAAATAATAAATATATCATGTTGTAGCGTTTTTGTTGAGCCCCCTTTGAGTCCTCGTCGAGTCGTTGTTTGAATCTCGTTGAGTTCTGCTTAGGCAGGCTGTATGAACCTTATTGATATTTAAGTGAAACGCGCCATGGAGAGGCTGTCATATTGCGCGCGCACCTGAAGATCGTCTCTCCGTGCCGCGCGCGCGCTCGTGCTCGAAAAAGTCAAATGTTTAAATTTATCCGTCAGCAAAAATCACGTGGGCTCTTTCAGACGAAGCAGTTAAAATGGCAAAGTCTTCTTCTTGCTGTTGAATGCATCTTGAGATCGTTTAGAATTAAGGATCCTCTTTAGAAGTTTTAACAAAGTGAACATGAACCAACCTCGAGAACTTCAAAATCATTTCCAAGGCTTGCCTGAATTTCATTATGCTGCGCTGTTGGGAAAACAAGAATTACTTCGAAAATTGTTATCTGCAGGTGACACAGTTCTATCCAGTGTTGACATGTATGGCAGGACAGCTCTGCACATAACTGCTTCTCATGACGTTTACAACAGTCTTGATGTTTTATGCAGAAATTGCTCAAAAGACAAAAAAATCCTTGATCAGAAAGACAACTATGGTTACACTGCTCTGCATTACGCCGTTCAAGGAGCAAACACATACTGCGCTAAGTTGTTGCTTGATTCAGGATGTAATGTGGACCCTGCCCAGTATTCTCAGTACACTCCGCTTCACCTGGCTGCCTCATATGGTTACCCTGAATTAGTTTCTGTCCTTTGTGAGCACGGCGCCAATGTTCACGCGCGGAGCGCCACCCAAGAAACACCATTACAGATGGCGGCTCGATCTGGCATCCGAATTCGGGAAAGAATGAAGGTGAGGTACGATATAATGAAAGCCTGACCAACTCTGTAAGCTTCCAAACATTTATTTTGCCGAAATTCATTTAGTGAATCACTTCTAGGTGCTTAGTCATACACCTGGTTCTCACGCAACGTCGAATTCTCATTATCTGCTCAGCTTGTAAAGTAACCTGAATCATAGACGGATTTTGATTGGTTCAGATGACAAAACCATTAACCGCATTGTGTTCAGTTTTATTCTATAAAACAAATTGATTTCGTGTTGTCTTGGTTCTGCACAGGAAAAGACCGCAGGAGACGTCAAAACGTTGTAAGAACGTGACAAACGAAGTGCGAGTGGCACACGGGCTGCAGCCGAGTGTGTACTGATGCTCTTATGTTTTGACGTCCTCTGTGGTCTATCACAGGACAGGCCCAAGGCAATATAAGTATATGTTTTTCAATTGTGAAAAGTCACGTGTTTATTGTATGTGCTTTCGCAGGCCAATGAAAAGAGTAAGAGATTTTGTCTCTTGTTTCTAAGGTTCACTACATCACCCTGGCCCTTTTACTCAAGTTTGGTTCCGATGCAAATGTAAGGGACAACGATGGTATAACACCGCTTCATTATGTCGCTATGTACTGTGAAAATAAAGAATGCGCTGCCCTCCTATGCGCAGCTGGAGCAAGCGTAAGAAATCAGAACCGTGGTAAAGTTACCGCTATCCATGTTGCACGATGTGCGGAGGTTCATGAGTTTCTCAAGCAAGCGGAGACCATTCCTCCAAGACTTGAACATTTGTGTCTACTGGTTGTGCGCAAGGAACTAGGAACGACTTTGAAAAACAAGGCGGAATACTTACCTCTACCCAAGCCCCTCAAGGACAAACTACTGTTTAAGAAACTTCAAAAGATTGTTTAAACTAATGTGAACAACTTTCCCTTGTTATTTTACGGAGAGGGAGTGGGGGGACGGGGCTATTACATCCCTTTAAACTTCAAGTCAAAAAAAGAAGCTCATTTATAAAACAAGGTATATATATATTTGTCAAATTTGGTCAGCGACCCTGCGATTAAAATCACATTTGAGCATATAATATTATAATTGCTGTAAGCATATCTTGTATTGTTAACAGGGTGTCGAATCCTGCTCCTATCTAGCAAATCACTTAATTCAATTATAACTTTTTGTAATATCATTGGTTATTTTATTATTACTAGGGTCACCTGAATCAAACTGACTAATCACCACCTGGAGACGAATAAAAAAATATTTCACCGAAATTCACTTAACTGGCAAAGACGACAAACTTTTAAATCAAAATTATTTGCCCTTTTCCTTCAATTGGATTGCTCAATTTTGCAGAGGTGACCTTGGCAACAGAAGCTGCTTTTTAAATTCTGCAACATTAAAAAAAATCACAAGTACAGCCTATTATCATACCATTTAAGAAAAAGTCTTGTTTAAATTACAAAAATATAAATATAAAATAAAAAAATTACGTCAGACTAAGTTGACCAAAGTTCTCTGCTTTTTACCACACTAAAGAACTTTTCCCTATTTTAACATTAATTTTTATACTTGTTTCTATTGAGCCCTGGTCAAGTTGTTCATAAAAAAAAGAATAGCATGTCTGTTTCTGTTTATTCTGATTACTGCAAACCATGCCAAGAAATTTTAAATAGTAGAAATATTTCTCTACCACGTTTTTTCAGGGCTTGGTTCACAGTGTGTCAAATTATCTGAGCTAACTAATCAATTGATTATATTTCTTTTAACAAGAATTTCAAAAGTCTATCTACACACGCTCGTTACAAAATTGCTGAACTATTAAGCCACCTATATAAAGATATTGAAAAAAATTCCCAGTAATTTCTCAGAGAACAGCATGGATATTAACTGACTGCATTAAGAACGTTAATGGCTTAGTGAAAAGTTATATTCCTTTTATGAGAGAACACACTTTTTTGTAATTGATTCGCGCTAATAAATACTTCTCTAAAAGCTAAACAATTTTTCACCTATAATTTGCGAAGTTCGCATAAATTTATCTATTTCATTTATTAAAAAACATTCTTGAAATTTTCATAATGCTAGAAACAAAAAAATCTATGGCACGTCTTAAGTGAATGTTATTATTTTGACGACACATCTGTATCATAACCACAAAGCTATTAATGGTTTCTAATTCCTACAACGATGTCGACAAGTTTTTATTCTGAAAAGGGAAAGCGTTCATTTTCTTTTATCTTAGAGGAGCACGTGACGTTTACAAAACTACCAGTTACTTTAAGTATTCGTTTTCAGTCAGTTAATTCATGTTTACAACCGGTGAAGGCCAACTGGAATCTTTTTGAAGAAAATTACTAATTTGCTTAATACAAAAATAGAAAATTGTTCTTGCCCTTTCCTCTTTCCACCTTGATGGTCAGTTGTAATTATTTCCTTGAGGTTGATTCTCTTCAACCATGTCAGCTACTCGAAATTACTGTAGGCATCAAAGGAGTCCAAATACTCACTGAGAGCAGAGTAAATGAACTCGTATTGATCCTGAAAGTGAAAAAATCGATCAAGAAATTTATTGATAACCTGTTCCCCCGATCCTTAAGTGCAAGGAAAGGCATTGATAGCTCACTATTTCAACCTGACAGTTGTCAACAAGATACCATTATAATTCCCACTAACTCGAAACTGTAGTTGTATACCAAACATTCTCATGAATGTCTTGGAAATATTCTTTCTTTTTTCCTACTACGTGAGCGAAAATCACAAAATTAAATTCCTTCTACTTATAAACTCAAAGGATAGTAGGTAATCTCTTAGCCAAAATGTTTGCCACAGGCAGACCTAATGACGTGTACCACCTTACCACAAGCTACTCTATAAAACTAAGCACGCAGTTCCCCTTAAATTTTCAAGAAGTAGAAGCAGTTTTTCATAGGACTAGTAAAAGGTCTACACAAGACACAGGGTGCTTACAGTTGTTCAGAGCAAGTCGGCCAGTTCAGTACATTCACGAAGGGTTCAGTCCATTACAAAGAAAAAACAAAAGACAAAAAAACACTACAGTCAGATCAGTCTGCTTTAACTTGTATCAATTACTTTAGAACACTTTCCAAACCAGTCCATTTAGTTCTTATTTAAGTATCTGGCCAGTTATTTTCGACCAACGGTATCGGCCCTCAATTTCTATTGAAAACAGCTGCCAAAAAGGGCCAATGTCCAACCCCCCAGCCGGTGAATTTCGATAAACTTACCGGAGTGAGATTGCTTCATAAAAAGTAAACTTCTTTACAACGATAGACGTACTCACCTTTGTCTGAACCATAGCGGGCCTCTGAGCTCTCAGCTGCTTCACAGTCTGGAAGACGTCCACCACACCTTCACTCTTTAACCGCTCGATCAAAATACTGAGGGCGCAGAACACTCCGGTGCGACCCACTCCAGCGCTGATGAAAGAAAGCGATGTAACCAAGCTTAAGTCAGAGAGTTTTTAATGACGTACAGGAGCTTTTGTCATTGATTGCGTTTTTAGATTCCGGAAAGGAACCCGACTTTTGGCGATAAAAAAGAAAAGAAAAAAAGCGACAAAAAAAAAAGGCCACAATAGTCAATCTTGCTTGGAAACCTCACCACGTCGTTGCAACCTCATAAACCCTCACTTCTCTTACCTCTTTGTATCTGCTTGAATTCTAAGATGTTTAGCAGTAAGGCATTCTTGACCAAATAAACATGTTTTGCAATACAGAACCATAGCTGATTGTGAACTACTTGTTGTGGTTGTGTGTGCGGTCAAATCATTGAGATGTTAGTTTTAAATATGGCCAGTCTATAAACTTCTGAAACGATTACGTGACCATCTGCAAGCTCAGAACGTGGAAAGGCGGCATTTTGCATGGATACTTTAAATGACAGAGATCAAATACTTATCCTTCAAATTGTGTTCAATTTGTAGAAGTATTAACGTCTTTAAATACCTGCAGTGTACAGTGATAGTTGTGTTTCCTGAATTCTGCTGCCACCTTTGTACCTGACCAATGAGATCGATTAATCCTGTACCAGATTCTGGAGACCCAACATCAGGCCAACCAGTGTAATGATACTGACGGACAACTCGCGAAGCACTCTCCTGATGTATTCAAGATAGAATTTACTCGTTAAACAGGTAAATAACGCCTACTTTATATGTGTAATAATCTCCTACCAATTCCAAACCGTACATCGGATCTTTTTACTTGAAAATTGAATCAATTTAAACCTTGGGTAAATTTCATTAGTCTTTGGAAATTTTCTATCTTACTCAGAAAGTTCGAAACACGCTTTGGTTTAGGGTGCCAAGACAGGTTATTTCTGCAAACCACTGTGAATGTATTGCTTCCCGCAAAAGAAGCTTTGCCTCAATTCCAGCAACAAACGCTCACCACGATTTAGACAACTTCAATTTCGTGCAACTTGTTTCTGGAGAAAAAATGCGATCGAAGAGAGACAAATGTTTCCACAAACACTCTTTATGTCCCACAAAGCGAATTTGCGCTGCTTTCTGTCCTTGCTATTTTCTGCTTCGTCGTCTCATCGCAGAAAGTCTCACATTAACTAAGGAATTGATCTTCATCAACAAGCGTTGCTCCTCTAAGGCAGCATACAAGTTCTCCTAAAGCGACGTTCACTTTAATATTATCGTTCAAATTTTTCCATTGCGAAAACCCTTAAAATGTATTTAATTCCGTTTGGCAGCAGTAACGATACCTTGGTATTGGTGAGTTTTATTTCACGCATTGTGTAATCCTCATAAACCATCTCATTAGTCATTTCCACCACCAGAGTACCGATATTCGCCGGCTGTTTTGCAGGCCAGTAACGATGTACCTTGACCTGTAATAAGATAAAGGATTTCACATGTAAATGTTGAAATAATCTAACCTTAAACCTCTGACTGTTGTTTCTCGCACTCTACTCCAAAAAAAAGATACGAAAACGAACACAAATTCAAAGAAAAAAACTAGTCATAGATGAATCATGCCTTCGACCTCCGAAGTGGTGACGCCCTTGTTTTAGTGAAAACGGAAAGGAAACTGTATCCTTCGAGGGTTTAAATAAAAGCTGTCAGCAGCAGTTTACCGCCCCCTATATGAATTCTTACTGCTGTCTTGGTTTTGCTTTACCGCTCTTTTCTCGGGTACAGCTCCCATGAGTTACCAAGAAAAAATTTCTCCTCACAATACCAATACAATATCAATCAGACAGGTGATGAGAGTTACGAAAAATATGTAAGTTAGAGGATTTTCTAGTTGATCCCGTACCAAATTCTCAGAATTAGCATCATAAGAAATGTATGGCAGACAGTAAGGAGAATTACTAGAGAGATCTTGGGCCTTAAAGGGTTAAACTACCAGGAGCCACTTATGGAAAAAAGCAATTGAAAGCCATGATGCTGTATTTTCTGAGGCGAAAACGACAAGATTTACGAAGTGAATTTCTATGTCTTGGAATGTTGCTTAGTACAAATTGGAAATAATTTTGGATTAGTACAGATGCATAAAGAAAATAACGAAGAAAGTTGGTCTGATTATCAACTCTGACTTCTACCTGTCCCACACGAAATTGTGAATGAGTTTAGAAAAATTGACTAAACAGCCAAAAGACAAACTGTCTTTGATATATTCAGTTTTTCTTTTGTATTAACCTTCCTATGAATATGTAATAAAATTCTTATATGTCTAAGAGTTTATTTGTTAATATGTTCCGCGATTACCTTGCCACTTTCAGTCTCTTTCGAGAGCATTACTATGGTGGAGGACTCTTGTTCCCAGATCATACGCCAAAAGTCCGGAATAGTGTCTGGTATGGGAGCCTGTGTTGCAATGAATGCTCTTCGAGTCATGTAGCCATCAATGAAGTTAGCATTGATGTAGTCGGAACCTTCTATGCCAGTGATCATACTTAGTTTGACCCGAGTATCATCAAAGGCTAACACGTTTGCATAACGATTCTTTGTCTTGTTGTAGCCCATGTTGGCAGCCTGGAACTTGGTTTGCGGAGTATTACCGCGACCCAAACGGATGAACTCTTCATCCATTTCAGTTTGGCCTGAAATGTAGGGAATACTCTGAGGTCAGTATGGGAGTAGGGTCATTTCATTATTCTTAAGTGTTTTCTAATGAAGCGAAGGAAACCAGAAAGAAAGAAAGTATGGCAGCTAAGACTCAACTAACTGTCAAAGATCTGTTAGTACAGGTTACAAATACAAACGTCTTCAGGCCCAACTACTTCTTACGGCGCTTGATTAGGTAAACCTTTTCAAAAGGAAACGGCATTCTCTTGGAAACAGTTACTGTGGGAACATTGCAAGCTGGGTCCTCTGCATTCCCCCGGACCGACGTTTAGTTGAAATTTTCATCATTGCTTCCTTTTTTCATCTGAGAGTTTAGTGCCAGTAAATGAGTCGTTGACCATGGAGCTATCAGACAAGCCGAGGCCAGTTATAGTTCTTATTGTTAAAGTTACGATGCAGCATACGTCATCTTACTGGAAACTCCACACTTAAGAATCTTTTAGTTTCCAAGCATGACGGTAGCAAAAATACTGCTCAGTAACGAACTCTCAGCCTTTTTGACAATGCAAAAGCCAAACAAATTTAAAGAAAAGATGAAGGAAAGACGTACCAGTTGAAGGACTGACTTGCATTAGGAGCTTCATGTGGGATCTAAGATCATTTGCTCGTATCTCAGTGTATCCAGAATGAATGGCCTCCAACAGAACTTCGTGAATAAAAACATATTGTTCCTCCACCTGGACCATGATATTTCTGTCACGTCGTAATGTCATAACGTATCCAAAGACATCTACTGTTTTCTCTGCAGCAATACTTTGTAACATGGCATCCACCACGATGAAAGTACCAGTTCTGCCAACCCCAGCACTGCAGTGAACAACCTGAAATAAGGAACGACTGTTAACTGGGAGCAGTCAATGCTTCCCTCCCGAAAAACGCTAGGTACACTCGTGTGATTGAGTGCACAACGCGCCATAATTGAAATCAAGGTAGCCGTAACATGGGGTCCAAAAGAGTGGTATTGGCTGAGATCATTCATGATTTTTCAGAACAGCTACTGGCCCTTTCCTGCCCTTATCCTCTCTGACGCTGAGCTACACACCACTCAGACTTCAAGAAAACTTACCATGGGCCCTGCGTCTGCTGGATTAGCACCAGACGCCTTCTTAACAAACGTGAGAAGTGAAGTAGGACAAGAAGGGACACCATGATCTGGCCATACTGTGTAATGGTACTGATGTAGAGTTCTTTCACTTCTGCTATTGGCTTTCTTTAGAGTGAAAGTACGGATTGTGAAATCGCTGAGCTCCACTATCTGCATTAGCGTTACTTGAATGTCACCATAAGCCTTTCCACCCTCCGACGGCCAGTATTGGTGGCATTTTATACGACCTCGCTCTTCCAAATTCGTCACCTGGGAGGGGATGGACAGGCAATGTTAATGGGTGGACCAGAGAAAAATAAGAGAAGACAAGAATAGGAAGATCTATAATCGGGAAATGACACCAGCAGAAAGCGGATAACGTAAAATTGATCGTTCGTTAAAGATAAAATGCGTATAACCAAGCAATTTCAATTAGCAAATTTCGCAAGCTTCGGTTTCGTTTGTTTGCCATGGCAATTACGCCTGATACGTGACAAAAGAGATAGGCTAAATCTAAAGATGTATAAAATGCGTGACAGTCATATGTGACCATGAGTAGGCTGTAAAACAATAACGTGGCTCAAGATCATTTTCTTCTGGCCACCGTCAAGTGGACGTAGAGCTCTCTCAGAAAGAAATTAAAAAAAAACTCTTATAGGTTGCAAAGGTTTCTTTTGGTGACTGTACGCTATGCCGTATTTTTAAAATTAGTTGATCTTCCATTCATCACCGCCAGATTAAGAAATTATATGGAAGGTTAGTAAACAGAGTAATAAAATAATTAACACATACCATAACGATGATCTTTGAATCTTGTTCCCAGATCATTCTCCAGAAGTCATCTTCGGTCTCTGGGAGAGGTCCCTGTGAAGCGATGTACGCCCTCTTTTTCTGATAGCCGTCAAGAAAGTTTGCGTTGATGTAATCAGAGCCTGGTACACCTTGTATGGGCGATAATTTGACTCGGCTGTGGTCGTATGCAACTACGTTGTTGTAACGGTTCTTGTGCCTGTTTTCCTGAGCCAGAGTCGCATTCCAAGTGAATTCGGCTTGAGGCTTTAGAGCACCATACTCTTGAGAAAACAAGAGATCGCCATTGGCGTGCAAACGTCGCACGTGTTCTTCAAATTCCTCCACTGGCACTGCTTCCCCAGGATTGTGGGCGGGGTTGTCTGTGGATTGAAGAAACAACTGTCATTTTCTCAATTGAGCTATCATCAATTGGGTATCCAGTATTGTAGTGGTTTTCCTTTACTACTCTCTGAGATCAAACCCTTGCCACTCTCTCAACCAATCGGATGAAGAAAACCACTTGCTATATGGTCGCCCACATTTTTGCACTGAAATCTCTTTGGCTCCCCATAATTTTCCTTCCCCCAATAAGCCGTTTTGGTAACTTTGGTTTTTTTTTACTTCACTGCAACGAAAAGGGCGGCAACTTAGTTTTTGGAAGAAAATTTTTCTAGAAATTCTTACCGAAGGCTCCTGATGCACGACCAAGGATTCTTTTTGATAGAGTTCTTCCACGTTTTTGAGGTCTTAGGGCCATCTCTTCCTCGCCATTGCGAGGGCTGCTTTGTCGTCGACGATAGACGAAAATTCCCACTGCTATACATGCAGTAATGATAACAATTAGAACAACCACTACCACGATTGTAACTGTGTGGTCCTTGTTGGTTTCAAAGTCAACGAATCCTTCACTCTCATAATCACCCTCTTTATCGAACGACCGCTGAAATGCAACGTACTTAGCTCCATCGTCGAGCTTGCCATTGAGAAACTTTTCCACGACTAAAAGAAAAACAAGCAAACTTGGTTAAAAGAGTCAAAATACCTCTTGTCTGACTCTAATTATTTGGAAAAATGGGAAAAAAAGAAGAAAAAAAAAAGAACGGGAGGAGGGAGAAAGCAGAGGGAAGCGGCAAGGTTGCTGTGCCAAATTCAGAGTGGCAACTAACTCCACAAATGTTTTTTTTCAATTTTTTTGAACATTTGAAGGTAACTTTCGAGAGGTTAAATCACTCTTTAGGAGCTCAAGTTTCATGTCATAATATTATTCATTCATTTTTAATGACGCTTACTTCGTATTCCATAAGAATCCAATTGCATAAATTAGGTAAAGCCGCGTCCTCTTTTCTTTCTTTATCGCTCAGATTTCTAGGACCTGATCCGTTTTATCTTCAAGGCGACAATTTTTTTCATCGTTATCACCTCTTTTCTCACCAATGTGTAATGTTGTAAGGATAATTTACATCTTTGTCACTTCTCGGTGTTCAAGAGTTCGCGATAACATTTGTCGCATGCGCACTATCGAAGAGCATTACTTGGTCTTCTTCACTTTCTTCCGGAATTCAAGTGTTATAGTTGCGTCCTACCTCGGTATCATAGTACATACTAAGGCCGTGCTTTCAATGAATGGATCTCATCACAAATCGACATAAATTTTCTCTATAACCCGATCGACATTTTCTCCCATAATGGGTGAATAAATAAATGAGTAAAAAAATAAAAAGATAAATAAAAATATATCATCGCAATTTTTACTAAAGCAATCTCAACGTTTTTTTGTGCTAAGTCTGGCCTCTGAACCATGAGCTGTAAAGCCAAAAGTTTGACGATATGCCTGGGCTTTCATTCCCTAAGTGAATGTCGAGATAGCTTCTTTATGACACTGACCAATTTTTTTTTTTTGTACCACTTAAAACATCATTCAATGATTTAGTCTGAAACTTTCTCTGAATACATATCCTAAAGCAACCCTTTGCTGAGGCTAACCACAGTGCCGTATTAACGCTAGTTAAAATAATAATAATTATGATAGTAATAATAATTATTATAATTTTAAAAATCCAACATAAACGATATCAATTAAATTACAAAGAAGACCCCTTCCGCTGTAAGTTGCATATACCCAAGGCATTGAAGCCGTAACGCAATTCAAGTGATTCAGAGAGGTTGAATTTTTTCATTTTTTTTCGCATGTGTATGATCAATTCAAATGTCATATCAGATTGATTATGAGTGGTCAAGTCGATTGACTCACCTTTTCTGCGCTTCCTTTTGGCGTCAGTAACACCTTCCGTAGAGTAATACTTCCCGTCTCCAACAGGAAATGATGTCCTCTTCTCGTTATTGTTTGCAAATTCAGCCGTAACGTATGGTTCCCCTGCCACTCGATCTTCATATTTTCTGGTGACTTTAGCATATTTTGGATCTGACGATTTCCCTTCATCTTGTCCATCTGTAAGTTCCATGACTATCACTTGATACTTACTAAAAATGAAAAATTCAGAAAACACAATTTTTATTTAGGAGGAACTTCTTAAAGCTAGGTAAGGAGTTTCTTAAGGAGACAACCTAAGTGAATTGGCTTTGGCAAAGAAAGAATCAACCGACACCTCACTTTCCTGAAAAAAGTAAGTTCTAAAAAACTCCAGGGAAATTAGCACCAGGGCAGAAACCACCCTGGGTTACGACCATCCCTCTTCACTTCCCTTCCAGAGATTAGGCTACGAAGACTAAACAGGAAAAAAACAAAAAAAGAAAACAAAAAAAATAAATAAAGGAGAAAACTGACGTGACTGGGGCACCGTCACTCAATTCCTGTTTCGGTACAAACGGTATGTTCACTTCCGTTTTTCCAACGTCGCCTTCGTCCGGTTCTCGCGGCTTTGGTGGATCTAAAATGGTGAAATAGAAGACAAGTGATTACAAGGTGAAAAGAAACGTATTACGTTATAGCAGATGCTGGAGGCTTTGCATCTCTTCTGAGAAATATTTAACAAAAAGCAAATTTTTCTGGCAATAAATTTGCTTTGTTATTGAGTGAAATTTCATGGTGACCCCGAGGCAGGCAAAAAGTAAATATCACGATGCAAACAAAATAAAAACAAAATAAGGTAAAAGAAGATGACCTTTTTCCTTTCTTCCTTTTTTTGTTTTGTTTTCCAAACACCAAGTACAATTTAACATTTACACTTTCATTGATCGGCCATTGTGCACGCATAATTAATGTTCATACCTAAATCGGCCACCTTTTTGATTCAAGTCATATCTCTGCACTATTTAAGATGAAGCGAGGGGCTCTCGTGCAAGTAATTTCATATCACTTAAATGATTTTGCCACTTTAAAGCATAGTCATTGCGAAAATTAAATTCTACCCTCAACCATCCCTTTATTGCTTCCAAAATTATCTGATAAAAATAGCACGAACGTAAAAAAAAAAAAAAAAGTGATCAACCCAAATAATGGTGTACACAACTTTTAAAAATGATCCCAGGCACAAATCAGACAAGTAATCCACTTGTCTAGTGCCGTTCTTTATTCATTTCTGAAGAAAATAGCTGCCTCACAGCCGTCTTGAATGGCTAAAAGACCAACTGACTAACTAACTAGATTATTCCTTCTTAATGTGTAATTCAGTTTATTGCTTTATATCATTGTGACCTGACAGATTTACGCTTACCTAAATTACCACTTGAAACCATTTAAATTGCTTCCTTACCCTCGGTTGTAGCAGATTTAGGACTACTTGCTGGACCCCTTCCCTTCACGGTTGCAGCCAGAACTCGGATTGAGTATTCAGTAGATTGCTTGAGTCCTCTAACAACCAATTCGCTAACATTTCCTAATACCTTGTGTTCTGATATTTTTCCTTCACCGGAATAATTGTAAAGTATGACGTACTCCGTTATAATACCATGCTGGAAATCTTTAGGAACCGGCTTCCACGTCACTTCGATTCTACTGCTATCTATTGTCGTTACGGTGACTGATTGGGGAGGTTTCTCAGGTTCTGCAACAAATAACAGTTTTAAATCACCGGTTATTATTCCTAGTTTTGAAACATATCCAGAGTTGTGGGTTATTTTCATACAGTAAATCAAAATAGTGGCAAAAAGAGCAAATCCACACTGCCACGAAAAAGAAAAGGAAAACATCGCTTTGTTTCCATCAAACGTTGAGATTGTCGATGAAGTTTACTTTTGAAGAAAAAGGGACTTCATGTGATTTCACAGAATTCGAAGGAATTGCAGAATAACTGTGAGGGCAGATTATCCTTTTTTGTCCAGTGTCCCACACTTAAGTATGTAATTCTGAGTTTCCACCAAAACGATAGGGCTAAATAATAGCAGAGAGCTTAAGATTAGGGAACCAACTACAAATTGGTTGACTATGGATACACCGTCTAGGTCAGCAGTCCTTGAAAAAAAAAGACAAAAAAAACAAAAAAAAAAACAAAAAAAAACATAAAACAAAAAACAAAAAACAAACAACAAAAACAAAA
This sequence comes from Pocillopora verrucosa, assembly GCF_036669915.1. NCBI lineage: Eukaryota > Metazoa > Cnidaria > Anthozoa > Scleractinia > Pocilloporidae > Pocillopora > Pocillopora verrucosa. The sequence goes on from NC_089323.1 coordinate 5,950,074, forward strand.
AAAGGAAAGAAAATTGATAACCTATGAACAAAAGATCGATCACACAAATCAGACAGACCAATTGACACATCGTAGTTACTAGTCTTTTTTTGGGCTTTTGGGCTCCTATGTTACTTACTGTCTTGGTCTGTTTGCCTTTGGATAAGTGGACTTTCTGGTCCATCCCCTTTACTTGTAGCTGCTATAACCTTGATGTCGTAGTATGTGTACTTGGTAAGTCCTGTTAACTCAACAGATTTGGACGTGACTTCCCTTGATTCGTAACTACTCCCTACTGACCCTTTGTACATGACAGTATACCGAATAATTACACCGTGCTGTTCGTCTTTCGGAACCTCATCCCATTCAACTCTAATGCTGGTCGAACTGGTAACATCACCTTGTAAATTCTGAGGAACTCCAGTCGGCTCTAATCAAAGAAGAAGAAATATAAAGAATGATTAATTCAAATTAAGTACACATGTGGACCTACCCTTCTTTGAGCTGTTGCATATATAATACATATATTCACCATGAGATTAAAAGAAGATCAGCAGGACATGATGAAGTGACTGAGCGAGCGAGGGAGTGAGTGAGTGAGTGAGTGAGTGAGTGAGTGAGTGAGTGAGTGAGTGAGTGAGTGAGTGAGTGAGTGAGTGAGTGAGTGAGTGAGTGAGTGAGTGAGTGAGTGAGTGAGTGAGTGAGTGAGTGAGTGAGTGAGTGAGTGAGTGAGTGAGTGAGTGAGTGAGTGAGTGAGTGAGTGAGTGAGTGAGTGAGTGAGTGAGTGAGTGAGTGAGTGAGTGAGTGAGTGAGTGAGTGAGTGAGTGAGTGAGTGAGTGAGTGAGTGAGTGAGTGAGTGAGTGAGTGAGTGAGTGAGTGAGTGAGTGAGTGAGTGAGTGAGTGAGTGAGTGAGTGAGTGAGTGAGTGAGTGAGTGAGTGAGTGAGTGAGTGAGTGAGTGAGAGAGTGAGTGAGTGAGTGAGTGAGTGAGTGAGTGAGTGTGAGTGAGTGAGTGAGTGAGTGAGTGAGTGAGTGAGTGAGTGAGTGTGAGTGAGTGAGTGAGTGAGTGAGTGAGTGAGTGAGTGAGTGAATGAATGAATGAATGAATGAATGAATGAATGAATGAATGAATGAATGAATGTATAAAAAAAAATAAAAAAAGGTGGGGGCGGACGCACTGTTCTTAAAATTCTTTTTCTGTGTTTAGATTGAGGAAATAAAGGAATTTCCACTTACTGTCTTCGTCTGTTCGGACTTTGATGGGTTTACTTGCTGGTCCACTCCCTACACGTGTAGCAGCTGAAACCTTGATGTCGTAAAATGTGTACTTAGTAAGATTCTCTAATTCGTAAAACTTTTTCTTTGTAATTAGTTCGAACTCGTGGGTGAGATTTGTCGTGTTCTTGTAAATGATAGTATAGTATTTGATATCACCGTGCCGTTTGTCCTCCGGCACCTCATTCCATGCAACTCTAATGCTGGTCGAACTGGCGTTATAACCAGTTAAATTCTGAGGAGGTGCACCGGGCCCTAAGCAAAGACGGAAAATATAATAGTAAATGCTTCTGATAGATTTATAGGGATAGAACTAAAAGCATGTTCACCTCTAGAAATAAGGGTCACAAAAAACAGATTTTATCGAAATTTCTTAACTAAGAAGCCAGTTTTTTGCTTTTGGTCCCACGTGGCAGAAAGATAATTCCACAGACCTGCTTGAAAGATGTCACAGGAAAGCCTGTCCAGTACATTTGATCGCCAAACAACGGTCCATATAAGTGACTTCAGAAATATTTTGTGGAAACTGGACAATAAGAGTTTGGCTAGATGCGAAATCGTCGCCAAACAGCTCTGTTATTCGTGATGTTTTTTGTTATTAATTTACTTTATCGCTGACCCGTTTTATTAAGTAAGTGGACCCGATCGCGTTGGTGATGGCAAACATTCTAATCATTAGCAGAAATCTATATCGCGTGAGTTTACTTTCAAAGGTCGCATAATTGTAAAATACGAACTTACTGTCTTCGTTTGTTCTAAACGTTTGTGGGTGGCTGTAAATCCCGTCTCCTTTGATTGTGGACGCCAAAACACTGATGTTGTAATGCATATCCTTTGTTAGGCCGGTCAGGTTTACCTGCCTTGTCGGAGCCTTAACTATTGTCGAATTAATAGGCCCAGCAGATCCAGCTTCTGGTATTGCCTGATAGCTCACGTTGTAACTAATAATGATACCATTCTGTAGCTCCACAGAAACATCATCCCACTTGACAAGAATGCTTGTTGATGTCGTACTGTTTACATCAACATTCTGAGGAGGACCACCGGGCTCTGAAAACAAGATTAAAAAAAATGTTGATTTCTATTTTCAAAATGTGATATCACTAGAATGACGCTGAGTACGTAGAGAAGATATCTCATGATCACGTGAGGATACGCATTTTACCTTCAGGATTGATATTAAATAAATTTGTATTTACAAGCGGGCATGTGATGTTTTGTTTCTCATACAGCTATTGATGGGATATTTAGATGAAAGGGCTACAATGGCCGTTCGACAACCCCCTCTACTCAACAACATGGAACCTAAAATGTGTCACCATTTTGTAACACTTGGCAACATCAACATGAAGCAGATGGGGATGTAAATGAAAGTTATAAAAATACAGTTGGTTTAGCTCAAATAGAAAAAGCCGGGAAAGTATCCCTAGAACTCATTATTAGCTAACGCTATTGAATTCAGAAAAATAAAGTTAGTCATAACTTACTGTCTTGTAGTGTTTGCTTGACCTCGGCAACACTTAACGGACCATCTCCGATTGCAGTAAATGCTAACACTCTAATGCTGTAGTTTGTAAACTCATTCAGTCTCTCTAACAGCAGTGTTATTCCGGTATCCTGACTCTCAATGGTAATATTGACGACTTTTGTGACGTTATTTCCGTTTGGTAATGCTCGATAAATTACTTTGTATCCCTTGATGATTCCATTTCGATCCTCAACCTTGACGGGAGTCCACGTTACATTCATACTTGTAGATGTCACATTAACTAATGTGACTTTTTCTGGTGGACCACTTGGCTCTGCAGACAAAGGAATCTTGTGAGAAAATCACGCACTTTTTTTGACTTTCTTAAGAAAGATACACAATGTATCAGCAACCTAAGCAGAAAACAGTCGGCAGCCTCTTCATATTAAAGATTGCACATGCGTCAACGTGCTGGGTACATCTTATATCATTGTTTTAATATTGTCATTGTAAGCAATCGAAGAAAAGAAGAGACCGTCTGAAATATTTGTTACTTCAAATACCACTCCCTAGAGGTACACACTACAAGGGCCCGATATGCGACGAGCCAATTTTCGATCAAATGCTGATGCAATCTCGCTCTTAAGCCTCCAGGCTTTTCCACACGGCAACATGGACATGGAGTTATGTATGGAAGGGTTTTTTTAAAATTTGCGTTGAAACCTGTGTCCTAATAATTATTTTTCATTTTGATTGTACCATAAGATAAGAATACAGAAAATAATGTTGATTTAATTTTCCTTCTTTCCCCTTGTAATTTACATTTTTCTTTTAAGTATGTATTAGATATGTTCAGAGAATAACGCAAATGTGAGTACCTTTGACGACGTAGCTTTTAACTTTAAAACGATAGGAAGTGGAAATATACAGATAACAACCAAAACAAGCATCGAACCAAATCCGACAAAAGCAAAAGTAAATGTAAAGAAAACTGATCACGTTCCTTCAACCATGGCCAGAGTCGGAGCTGAACCAATTTACACGAGTCAAGACGAACCACAAGAGAAATTTGTAGTGTATTTTGAAAACCCTGAGGGACTTGGGGAAGGTGTTGCGGACTTACAAGTACAATGGGCACAAAAACAAAAATAAAAACAACACAAAACAAAACAAAACACAAATCAAAAACCATGCCTTGTTCACCGTATTCAAAAGTCTACCAGAAAAAATTCTTAAGGAACGATGTTTTACATCTTTAAATAAACTAATGAGAGGACATAAACCTTCTGCGTTACGATCCAATTTTACCTTTCATGAAATTAAAGAAAATAAAAAGTACATGGCAAAATATCAAGCATGTAAAAAATTTTACCACACAAAAACGTCTGTCTATGAAATAAAGTAATAAAGGCAAATTGTCGCACATATAAATCGAAGTTTTTAAATAAAATGAAGAAAGCCGTCAATATAATGTTTATACAGGCCGCAGCAGTGTATTTCAATGTAACGTCACTAGCATAGATGCCAAACAAAAACTTACCGTCTTCCAGTGTTTGCTTAACCTCGGCAACACTTAACGGACCATCTCCGATTGCAGTAAATGCTAACACTCTAATGCTGTAGTTTGTAAACTCATTCAGTCTCACTAACGGCAGTGTTATACCAGTGTCCTGACTCTCAATGGTAATATTGACGACTTTTGTGTCGATATCTCCGTTTGGTAATGCTCGATAAATTACTTTGTATCCCTTGATGATTCCATTTCGATCCCCAACCTTGACGGGACTCCATGTTACTTTAATACTTGTAGATGTCACATCACCTAATGTGACTTTTTCTGGTGGACCACTTGGCTCTGCGGACAAAGGAATATTGTCATTAAGTCACGCACTTTTCTTGAGTATTACAAGAAAAATATACAGTATATCAGTAACCTTAGCAAAACGCCGTCGGCAGCCTCTTCATATTAAGGATTGCACATGCGTCAACGTGCTGGGCACATTTTATATTATTGTCTTAGTATTGTCATTGTAACCACTCGAAGTAAAGAGGAGACCGTCTGAAATATTTGTTACTTCAAATACCACTCGCCAGAGGTCTGCACACTCCAAGGGACCTATAAGCGACGAGCCAATTTTCGATCAAATGCTGATGCATTCTCGCTTTGGAGCCCCCATCCTTTTTGTGGGGCAACATAGACATAGAGTTCTGTTTGGAAAGGTTTTTTTAAATTTGCGTTGAAATCTGTGTCTTAATAATTATTTTTCATTTTGATTGTAGTGTAAAGGAAGACGGAAGTTAAAAAAACCAAACGATCCTGTTTTAAGGCAACATCCTTTAGGAACCCGTCGTAAGTAATCGCCTAGGAAGAAGGGGAGAATTTTTTGAAGAATCGCATGATTCTCATGTGTAGCGAAGGGCCAACAGACCACCAACTGACTACCAATTACTTGCCGCCGATGAGGGGGGGAGGATGTGATGGGGATCGTAACAACATTACAGAGCCTTGTTGAGAGCATCAGATAGATTTCAACGTGACACAACCAAATTCCTCCCATCAACGCCTCGGAAATTCGTTCCCTTTAATTTTGCGTGACTTGAGGACGTTTTGGGTTGGATGAGAGTAACAAATTCTTATCAACAAGAAAAAAAAAAAAAAGAATTCAAGCCCGTTTGACGCTCTCTTATAACCATACGTTGACACGACCACTACACATTATCATCTCGTTCTCTCACTTTTAGATTCTATCACGTGAATTTTCAAAGATTGACCATATGATCAACGCACGTGTCTTTGTCCTTTGATGCTTGTCAAGTTACAAGGGAAGGGACAAAATACAATTTACGTTATTTTCTCTGGTAATCATCTAAACTATTGTGCAAAAAATCAAACAAAGAGCAAAATCCCTTACTGTCCGCGCCAGTTATGACAATAATTGGTTCACTGGCTGGTCCAGGTCCTATCTTCGTAGAGGCAGACACTGTGATGCTGTAGTTAACAAACTCTTTCAAACCAATCAGAGTCCCTTGACGACCTGGAAAATCCACTATTGTACTGTTACTGTGATTCTCTGTCAGTGAGTGATAGGTAATGTTGTAACTCGTAATGATGCCATTCCGATCGGGCTTTGAAACATGATCCCACTCTACTAAGATGCTGGTTGAGCTGGTGTTACGTCCTTTCACATTCGAAGGAGCAGCAGATGGTTCTAAAATAAATAAGGTTAGAACTGCTCTAAACAGCAAAATAATCGATACCTATTGTCCATAAGAAAAAAAGTTACCCTCCATATTAGGTCTGGCACTGGACTGGACTGTGTTAAGAGCTAAGAACCAAGCTTCTGAAATGCAACGAAAAACATCAATCAAAAGCGAAATTACTCACTATCTTCACCAGTACTGACAATAATACGTTCACTGGCCGGTCCAGGACCTATCTTCGTGGAAGCAAACACTGTGATGCTGTAGTTCACAAACTCTCTCAGACCCCTCAGAGTCACATTATTGGCTGGAAAATCCACTGTTGTGCTGTTACTGTCATTTTCTGTCAGTGAGCTATACGTAATGTTGTAACTCGTGATGATACCATTTTTCTCAAAAGCTGGAACATATCCCCATGTAACTAAGATGCTGGTTGAGCTGGTGTTATGCCCTCTAACACTCTCAGGAGGAGCAGAAGGGTCTGAAGTGAAATATAGGAAAAAAATTGGATAGGAGTGTTTTCGCAAGGAGTAGTCAACAGTCTCAAGGCTAAGAGCTTATGCACATAACTCTTAACGTGACATTTCTTTCTATACAAGGAACAACAGGGCGTGAAATTTACTTTTTTTTCTGATAGCCACTTGGCTCCTAAATTCTTCAAAGTGGTAGCCAATTCAAAAAAAAGTTGGTCGCCATTTTCAAAGACAAACAAAATCTTTCTTTACGCAGTCAGCGTTCTAGATAGACCCTCCAAAATTAAGTTAGGGAAAAGATCTTTAACGTGCTACAAAGTGGACACTAGGATGGATGATATACAACGTTCAGGCTCATCTAAATCCAAGATGGCGTCTAGTTATCGATCGAGATGCATATGCTACGTTTTGGAAACAAACCTAACGAGGAAGTTTGCCGCGGATTTATCTTTGCAAATCTTTTTAATTCACTATATCTCTTGGTAAGGTTATGATGAAACGTTCTAGTCGCCATTTTGGCGACTAACTTTCAGGATTTGGTCGCCAAAGTGAAAAATTTAGTCGCATTGGCGCCTGTATTAGGCGCAATTTCACGCCCTGAACAATTAAACTCGAGTGGAAATTGCACAATTAAAGGAAAGAGCACAAAGAAAATTTGCATTACACTAGAACCCTTGGCATTACTGTTCTTATCGATAACCCGAATTAATTGACAGAAAACGTTGATTTCGTACTCATTTGAAGTAATAAATTAATTTATTAAGTATAAAAATATTGTAGAAGTTTACACATAATCTAAATCCTAAGAATTAGAAGAAATGAATAGTACCAAGTGCCTTACAAAAACTGGTTCGATTGTCAATGAGTCTAAATATACTCGTACGAATATAACCAAAAGCAAAATCACTTACTATCCTCGCCAGTACTGACAATTACGGGGTTACTGGCTGGTCCAGGTCCAATCTTCGTAGAGGCAGACACTGTGATGCTGTAGTTAACAAACTCTTTCAAACCAATCAGAGTCCCTTGACGACCTGGAAAATCCACTATTGTACTGTTACTGTGATTCTCTGTCAGTGAGTGATAGGTAATATTGTAACTCGTAATGATGCCATTCCGATCGGGCTTTGAAACACGATCCCACTCTACTAAGATGCTGGTTGAGCTAGTGTTACGTCCTTTCACATCCGAAGGAGCAGCAGATGGTTCTAAAATAAATAAGGTTAGAACTGCTCTAAACAGCAAAATAATCGATACCTATTGTCCATAAGAAAAAAAGTTACCCTCCATATTAGGTCTGGCACTGGACTGGACTGTGTTGAGAGCTAAGAACCAAGCTTCTGAAATGCAACGAAAAACATCAATCAAAAGCGAAATTACTCACTATCTTCACCAGTACTGACAATAATGCGTTCACTGGCCGGTCCAGGACCTATCTTCGTGGAAGCAAACACTGTGATGCTGTAGTTCACAAACTCTCTCAGACCCCTCAGAGTCACATTATTGGCTGGAAAATCCACTGTTGTGCTGTTACTGTCATTTTCTGTCAGTGAGCTATACGTAATGTTGTAACTCGTGATGATACCATTTTTCTCAAAAGCTGGAACATATCCCCATGTAACTAAGATGCTGGTTGAGCTGGTGTTATGCCCTCTAACACTCGCAGGAGGAGCAGAAGGGTCTGAAGTGAAATATAAGAAAAAAATTGGATAGGAGTGTTTTCGCAAGGAGTAGTCAACAGTCTCAAGGCTAAGAGCTTATGCACATAACTCTTAACGTGACATTTCTTTCTATACAAGGAACAACAGGGCGTGAAATTTACTTTTTTTTCTGATAGCCACTTGGCTCCTAAATTCTTCAAAGTGGTAGCCAATTCAAAAAAAGTTGGTCGCCACTTTCAAAGACAAACAAAATCTTTCTTTACGCAGTCAGCGTTCTAGATAGACCCTCCAAAATTAAGTTAGGGAAAAGATCTTTAACGTGCTACAAAGTGGACACTAGGATGGATGATATACAACGTTCAGGCTCATCTAAATCCAAGATGGCGTCTAGTTATCGATCGAGATGCATATGCTACGTTTTGGAAACAAACCTAACGAGGAAGTTTGCCGCGGATTTATCTTTGCAAATCTTTTTAATTCACTATATCTCTTGGTAAGGTTATGATGAAACGTTCTAGTCGCCAATTTGGCGACTAACTTTCAGGATTTGGTCGCCAAAGTGAAAAATTTAGTCGCATTGGCGCCTGTATTAGGCGCAATTTCACGCCCTGAACAATTAAACTCGAGTGGAAATTGCACAATTAAAGGAAAGAGCACAAAGAAAATTTGCATTACACAAGAACCCTTGGCATAACTGTTCTTATCGATAACCCGGATGAATTGACAGAAAACGTTGATTTCGTACTCATTTGAAGTAATAAATTAATTTATTAAGTATAAAAATATTGTAGAAGTTTACACATAATCTAAATCCTAAGAATTAGAAGAAATGAATAGTACCAAGTGCCTTACAAAAACTGGTTCGATTGTCAATGAGTCTAAATATACTCGTACGAATATAACCAAAAGCAAAATCACTTACTATCCTCGCCAGTACTGACAATTACGGGGTTACTGGCTGGTCCAGGTCCTATCTTCGTAGAGGCAGACACTGTGATGCTGTAGTTAACAAACTCTTTCAAACCAATCAGAGTCCCTTGACGACCTGGAAAATCCACTATTGTACTGTTACTGTGATTCTCTGTCAGTGAGTGATAGGTAATGTTGTAACTCGTAATGATGCCATTCCGATCGGGCTTTGAAACATGATCCCACTCTACTAAGATGCTGGTTGAGCTGGTGTTACGTCCTTTCACATTCGAAGGAGCAGCAGATGGTTCTAAAATAAATAAGGTTAGAACTGCTCTAAACAGCAAAATAATCGATACCTATTGTCCATAAGAAAAAAAGTTACCCTCCATATTAGGTCTGGCACTGGACTGGACTGTGTTAAGAGCTAAGAACCAAGCTTCTGAAATACAACGAAAAACATCAATCAAAAGCGAAATTACTCACTATCTTCACCAGTACTGACAATAATGCGTTCACTGGCCGGTCCAGGACCTATCTTCGTGGAAGCAAACACTGTGATGCTGTAGTTCACAAACTCTCTCAGACCCCTCAGAGTCACATTATTGGCTGGAAAATCCACTGTTGTGCTGTTACTGTCATTTTCTGTCAGTGAGCTATACGTAATGTTGTAACTCGTGATGATACCATTTTTCTCAAAAGCTGGAACATATCCCCATGTAACTAAGATGCTGGTTGAGCTGGTGTTATGCCCTCTAACACTCTCAGGAGGAGCAGAAGGGTCTGAAGTGAAATATAGGAAAAAAATTGGATAGGAGTGATTTTTTTATTGTACATATAAAAAAAATAGCTACTGCCTATAATAGGTCTAGCCTTGGGCTGGAATGTGTGTGGAGATGAGAACTAAATTTTAAAACAGAAAATCCATCCAAAAGCGAAATAACTCACTATCTTCGCCTGTACTGATAATAACAGGATTGCTTTCAGGTCCATTTCCTTTCACCGTGGAAGCAAACACTGTGATGCTGTAGTTCACAAACTCTCTCAGACCCCTCAGAGTCACATTATTGGCTGGAAAATCCACTGTTGTGCTGTTACTGTGATTCTCTGTCAGTGAGTGATAAGTGATGTTGTAACTCGTAATGATACCATTTTTATCAGCAGCTGGAACATCATCCCATGTTACAAAGATGCTGGTTGAGCTTGTGTTATGTCCGCTCACATTCTTAGGAGCAGCAGAAGGTTCTGAAATGTATGAGTTAAGATAGGTTAACTTCCACGACAAAGACACATGGCCAGTATGGAGGGAACTGTTTAATAATTAACCAAGAGAAGGCGCTAACTCGACTGCGCATTCCTACAGTACACGCAGTAAAAGCTGATCAGGACCGGAGGACTTTCGCGAGTTTAGTTTCGTAAGAAGTTGGCTAATTTCGTTTACATTACTCAGGATAGTTGACACTTTGAGATCCAAGACATTGTTTTACATAGGAAAATTTGCATAATCCTCGCATGTAAAATTCATGTTTCGGCAGCATCTAAATTCTCTGTCATCGTAACATCATTCACTTGTTTGATCCTTTACTGGGGGGTGAGATGTAGCTCTGAAACGGTTTCGGGTTCTAGAGATCTTTAGATCTTCAGAGATCTTATTGATGTGTTTTCTCCGGAAGGAGTTTCCAGCATTGTGACAAGTTGTTTATCGTGCGGTCCGTGCCCAGGTCTTTGTCGGTCTGAAATTTTTGCTTTCCTGTAGAGCTTCTTCTTTTTCTTACATGACTACATCAAATCGCGAGTAATCCATGAGGCATGGTTCCTCGATTTTAGCAGACGCTACAGGACACGTAATGTACAAAAAGTCGCGCAAAAATACTATTAACACGCGTCTGAACATTTAATTGCGAAAGAGCTCCTGGATGTTCAGTACAAATATAATCGAAATGGCGTTTGGAAGCGATAAGCTTCACCTTCAGAGCTGATTATCTACGAAGCAGGATCAAAGGAGAAAGCACGCCAATTCCAACGTCGTTTCTCTCATATCTCTCTTAAACTTTTTTTTGCTGTTTTTATTCAAATCCATCGATTTTAAGGATGACGTTTGTACTAAAATGTCTAAAATGAGTTGGGCAGTCACTTTGACACTTGAAATCTGCTGATATATCGAAAAATGTCCATTTCTCGTCTTCTTTGGGGCGACGGATGGAAACTTCATGGAGAAATACAGCGTCACGCCATATTGACAACGTACATGTTTATGACAAATGACCGGTGTGAGGATAGTTTCGTGTAGATCAGCCGACTTCAACATGTTTTAAATGACATACAAGTATAACAGTGTCTCTTCAGAGGACTTCGGATCGCTCAAATTCCCATGAAAGAAGGTGTCGCACTCGGAATCTGGATGATATGCTCACGATTTGAGGTATATGTTTGAAGTTACGTCGAGTAGTCCTCCATGAAGGTTGATCAATTTTTTTTTAAAAGATGACAACCAGAGGCGAGATTTCTGTTCGGGATATTGGTCATAAGATAGCATTCTTCAAAGCCTTGCATGTTTCATTTTTCTGAAACATTTGTTGTTGAGAACATTAGATGTAAACATCGCCAAATTATGCAATATCTGACTTTTGAGCTTTGTTCGCGAATTGCCCCTTTGGAAAGTAGAGGCAGGCCCGCAGAGATTTTTTACATGTTTAAAAACTAGAATATTATATTATAACTAGCTAGGTGGGTAGTTTCAGTTCCAGAATCGGTGTACTTTTGGAGAAATTCAGATAAACGTTTTCCCTGTTTTACCCGACAACAAAAATGACCGAAACTGTATCGAGATAAATAATCTATTAGTGTGTTCACATTCACTCCCAGGGAAAAATTGAATGTATCAAAGTAAAGACAAATGATTTTACTATGTATGGTAGAAGTGCCAATTTGCAATGATGTATTTAGCTTGAGATAGAAACATTTCACTCTTTTTTGCGACGTTTTTTTTTTTACGAAAATGAGGCCTCAGGGTTCGAACAAGCAGAAGTTGTTACCATGGCAACAAGAGTGCTGCGACCTTTAAAAAGGGCATTTTTGTGCATCCCCTCTGAGTGCCTAACTGCATGCAAAATTTGAAGAGGGGATTGAAAATTTTCATTTCCCAAGATGTTTGATTCTTACAGAGACTTATTCTTAATCACTTTGTATTACATTCTACCTAAAGTAACACAATAGAGAAAATATTAGTTCAACTTACTGTCCTCCAGTGTTTTCACAAACTTGGCAACGCTCGGTGGTCCATTTCCCACTTTGGTGAACGCTAACACACTAATGCTGTAGTTTGTAAATTCATTCAGAGACTCTAAAGTCTTTGTTCCTCCTTCACCCTGTTCATTACTTTGGATACTAACGGGTTCGGTAAGGTTGCCACCACTTGGTAAGGCTCGATAATTCACTTTATATCCTAGGATGATTCCATTTCGATCACCATCAGGGACAGGACCCCAGGTTACTGTGACACTTTTAGATGTTACATCGCTAAATTGGACTCGTTGTGGTGGTCCACTAGGCTCTGAAAGCAAAGAACATTTATCATAAGGTCTTGTAGATGCAATTTTTCACAGGCAGCGAACTGATTATAAAACGAATAAAGGGAGTAAGTTTCAAAAGAAACTGTGGGTAATTTGGTATTATAATAATATAATAATAAAATTTTAACTTTTATTATAAACAAAAATATATTTGAAAATTTTTTTTATATAAAATATATAATAAATATTATTTTATAATAATAATAATAATAATAATAATAATAATAATAATGTCTTCAGTTCTAGCAAAATGCTGTCCCAGCTTATTTTGTTTTCATCCTTTGCTCAGGGTAATTGGGTATTATCAACTGAGTTGATAACGTAAATTGGCCACCGTAAAAGGTTTCAAAGCTGACGTTTTGACGTTTTAGACGTTTCGAACGTTATCCTTTCGTCAAGGCACTTAACCCTAAGGGATAACGCACGAAACGTTAGCTTTGAAACTCTTTACTGAGGTCAATTTATGTCATTAAATTAGTTGATAATATCTAATTACCCTGAGGAATGAACGGTTGGTAATCTTTTCAAATTGCATGGTACACCTTTATCAATAGGGTCATTAGAATAGGTGTACAACAAATGCATGCAATTGCCATTGTTACCAATCTCTCCTACAATTCGTTATATCTTCAGTAATGAAAGAAAAATCTCACCAAAGAAACAGGAGGCTGCGGACAATCCATTAACAACAACTCACACTACACTGTAGGTCATATGGCACATAAAGATTATCTGAGATTATACAAATCATTATAATCATAGCAAAAAAAAACAAACAAACAAAAAAACAATTATTGGCAATATATGAAAAAAATTAACTAAATAAATAAAATAAAGTAACACTCACTATGCTGGTCGGTAGTCTGTTCCACCAAAGCACTTAAATTACTGACACCTTTACTGTTAAACGCCTGCATGGCAAACTCGTGTGGAGTGTGTTCATTTAGTGATCCCACCAACAGCGATGTCACTCCGGCTCTATCAACAGTTTTATTTTTCCAAGGTGCAGTGTTTTTAATTCGGTAAAAAACGTAATAGCCCAAGATGGCACCTCTAGCTTTTTCCTTACTAAGTATCTGGGTAGTAAAGTTAACAAAACGTAATTTTGATAAAGAAAATGCTTCTTACATGTAACGCGTACACATATTTCAGGGCGTCCAGATGTTGTACTGTACTATCATAAACAGTTCATGTACTTATTGATTTTTTTTTTTCTAATAAAAATTTATTTTAACAAACACAGTCCGTGTTTCCGTAGTCTGAAGTGGATCTCAGAGGACATCAAAATTTAATTAGAGCTGTAATCTAAACACGCGACACAAGAACCACAGGTGAGGGTATCAACGATGTACTTGCTAGCTACATCGTATCATCAGTGATCTGTATACGTAAAATGGTACACAACAACACGGAATTTAACAGAAACTGAGAATAATGTCGTTGATGACATCACGTACGTGTACAAGTAAGCTACTGTCCCAAGTTAACTAAGAGTCTTACAAACTGTATACAAAGACTTTTAGTTTAAGTCCACGCAGAGAGCCAAACACGCGCATGGTTATTCGAAAACTAACGACGTATTCAAGATTCAAAGTGCCGTCATATATATCATACGCACTTTCGCATAATTCAGCATACATGTAATTATCTTTTAACGCTGTCCTAAAAAAAAAAACAGTTATGTAAACTAGTAATCAGGTTTGAAACTCTTCCCTTCTTGATGTAAAATGTTTAGGGGAAATAAATAGGACATGTCAATACTAAAAGAAAAGAATCATTTGGAGATAAATGTAACGTCTGGTAATTACCTGCCAAGAAACATTCACTGCAGTTGAATTGACAACAATCACATCAAAAGTCGGAGCTTCACTTGGCACTGTAAAAGTGAATTAAAAAATACATCTCTTTTTGTATGTCATTATATAACAAATAAAAGTTGAAGCAGACTTGTTTGTGCTTGATTTCCTCACAAAAGCATCTAAACTAGTGCTTGCTCGCTACTGCTTGCAAAACTTTCACAGTTAATACACAATAAGATTCTCGTTCAAGTTTGTTGTACAAATTTATCTCCTGCCATAATACTCATGTGACTGTAATATCTATGTGGTTCTTTCTATACTAGGCGAAGAAATGCAGAGGGTAAGTAGCACACATGTACCTTCTTCATCTGTGATAACAGTCAGAATTTGGCTGCTGTTACTTTTGCCAATTGCGTTTGTCGCAAACACTCTAATGTTATATGTTGTCCAAGGAAGAAGACCGGTTAGAGAGGCTTTTGTGGAGGACACCACACAGGCACCGCTTGAGAGTGATCCCTGACAAACAACACCCTGAAAGATCTGATTATCTTCACCGATCTCCACTGTGTAGTTCTGAATCGCACTATTTCCATCAAAACCAGCTGTCCAAGAGATATTCACCACCCGAGAGCCCGTAAAATCGACCGTCAATGTATGTGGTGGGTATGGTACCACTGTGGAATTAAACAACACTTTAGTATTCATTTTACCACTCAAATAGATGAAGAGTTTTAGAAATGTTCTACAATGAACAAGTTCTACGTTAATGATACATGAACAGTGAACTCATCTCCCTTAATTATTTGGATAAAAAACAAATGTGGCTTAGTTGAGAACCTGAGTTGTGCCAACACAAAGAATGCCATAATGTGTACATTACTTGGTGTAACTATGGTTAAAAGATATAAAAAAGAGACTCGTGTACAGATATAGTTCATGTATAGCTGCAGTTATTAATATTTTTTGTTTCTTTCCAAGTCAGGTTAATTTAACTCTTAAAAAATTAGATCATAGATCACATTATAGTTACTGATGTGACACTGTGTGTGAGATGTGCTGTTGCTTGTCCACGTTTTTTTGGTTTTTTTCTTTTTACTGGCAGAATTTACCTTCTTTTTTTTCTTAAGTGGGGGGGGGTGGGGGGGTAGAAAGAAGGGGGAAAGAACCCTTTCAGAAGTTTAGGCTGTCCTTTATCCCTCTAACCAGTAAGAGTGATTGTAATCTAATTCCTCCTTATAATTTTATTATCCCTTAATCACACAATAAGGTAACAAGAATAAGGGAAAGAAGAAGCTTTCATTCATTAGGGAAATTCTCCTTGTCAGTGCCAATAGGAAATGTATGGAGAACAGTATGGAGAATATGCATACTGATGTTAGGGGGGAAAGGGTTAAAGACAGTTGAGCTTGGAGCTGAATTTCCTCCTTGAGGAGTTTTAAAAATAAAAAAAAAAAAGAAAATGGAACCAGTTTCAAAATAAGTCAACAAAGTTAATAAAAAAATGAAGAAGCCATTCACCATTTAACTCCCAGGAGTGATTAACATGTTACTTCTCCCTATATTATCCATACATAACACAGCAAGCAGGTGATGAGAATACTCAAACTTATTAGGGAAAAGTTGTTATCTTGATCTAACACCAAATTCTCCCAGTTACTTTACAAGGAAATGTGTAGCAGCTAGAGGGAAGAATTAACAATCAGATCATGGGAGTTAACTGGACTCTAAACAACCATCCTAAAGAGAGGAGAATCTGCATAAAATACTACAAAATGATGAGATCAAATAATGGTGTAAAATATCATAATTTATAATATACATCATTGAGAAAGACATACCTTGTATAAGAACTGAAGTTATATCTGAGGAATTGCCGACAGCATTTGTGACAAAGCAGGTGTAATTTCCCTCATCATCCCTTGTACTTGATGAAATTAAAAGGTGTGATTGACTTTCAGTGAATTCTGTAATATTCACCAATCTATTACCAATTCCACTATCATTCCTAGCTATCACACTTCCATCTTTAACCCATTGTACCTCTGACACTGGTGGCGAAGCATTATACTGGCACATCAGGTAGATCTGTTTGTTTATTTCAACATACTTTTCTTCACTGCCACTGATTTTGACATCTGCTCTAACTGTAATCATAAGGATTGTTCAAGTTAGTCACCACAAAATGTGAACACTATTTGAAATATTTCTTTGAATTATGTCATATATTATTGAACGATTTGGTGTGTAGTATCCTTATGTATTTCTAATTATTGTTTGTAAATGTATATTGATGAGCCCACAAGGAAAAACACCAAATCAAACCACACTTTAGGTTATCTACCTATGTCATCCAAATGTTTTATCTAAAATGCATCTCATATAATGCAACAAAAGCAAAGCAAATTGAGAAGTGGATTGTGACCAGTCTTGCTCAATGCTTGCATCAGATTGGCTCATGAGACATCAATTTGTCACACAAAATTTCAAAACATTTCAAAGTGAAATTTTAGTTTAGGTCCTTGTTCTCAAATCCTTGTGTTAACACATGACATGCCCAAAACAAAAGGTTATGCGGTTAAGGTGACAGAATGGCAATACAACCTCTGCTGAGTACATGTGCACTTAAAACCTGCAATAACTCTTTAACTCCCAACATCTGTTTCTTAATTCTCCCTTCTGGCTGCAACACAGTTCTTTGTAAATTACATGTGGTTGCAAGAATTTGGTTTTAGATCAAGATAAAAACTTCTGCCAATAAGTATTAGTTTTCTCTTATAAACTTATTTGTTGAATAACATATTCATACTGAAGGGAGAAGTTACATGTTAATCACTTCTTGGAGTTAAAGGATTTAGCACACACTGTGAACAATATCAAGCAAACACTACAAGTTCCTTTGGGTGTCTTCTGAGCAGACACTTATATGTATAAGGGTCTCAGGTACCTGATGTGCTGACTTACCAAAGATTTCACCTAACCAATACTAGTAAGCATGCTTTGACATAAAGATCTCATATATTTGCAATTCAGTCTGAAAAATAACACTCACAGTTGACTGTCAGTTTTCCTGGAGCTGAAATAGTGGTATTCACACTGTTAATTGCCACACATCTATATTGGCCTTCATCTCCTCGAACAATATTGGTAATTGTCAAACTTGAAGTGTTTCCCTTAAAGTCAGAAACATTAATCCTTTGATTTTCTGATATATCAATTCCATCTTTAGTCCATTTCACATCTGGTGTAGGATTTCCATAAACTGTGCAGTCCAGAGTTAAGTTAACATTTTGCTCTTCTATTACTATCTTATTCTGTGGGCTGCTGATAAATTCTGGAGGAACTGGAAAAAAGAGAAGATGTCTGAGTATAATAAGGAAATTTTGATATATATAGTAAGTGTAGCATTCAATAAGGCCATGAAAATACTTATAACTAAATACTGGTTTAAATTTATTTGAGCTTCATCCAGAGAAATGGCTTAGTTTCATCTAGGATTCCTTCATATGGTGATCTCTTGTAAAGGTCAGCCTTTGTGGTTTGAGCCTACCTCCAAGGAAATTTTTTCCTCTCCAGTCTTCACTTATTGTAATAACCTCTCCTAATTTTTTTGTGATATGGCCTTTGGCTCTTTCTTTGAAGGAATGAAGTGACCTTGCAGTTATGTAATGCATGATAGGTTGGACCACAACCAATGAACATCTGTATTTGTTTAATAGACTGACCAGTCTTATTTGTACAAATGCAATGACCCCAAGTTACAAATGCATTAAATTTTGTTTCATCACAAGCAGCAAGAGAGTAGAGGGTGGTAAAGGGTTTATATCTGACATGTTAGCATACCCAAAATTAACACCTATTGCATGAATTCCATAGCAATTTGATTTGAAGTAATGTATTGCACTAAACACTGTTTAAAGTATAGATAACACTTGAAAAATTCTAAAATTTGTACATGCAACAGGATCCAGGCCCTCCCCTTTCTCCCCCCCTCCCCTCCTGTACCTCCATTTGTTCCCCTCATAGTATTAGGCTTTAACCCTTTACCCCCTAACATCAGTATATACATTCTCCACACTATTCATTATACATTTCCCAAGGTGCTGACAAAGAGAATTTGTTTGATAATCAAGAGCTGCTTCTGTTGTTGATCATTTCCTGTCTATTCTCATGACCTTAATGTTTGATTCAAGGGTGATATTGCAAGGGGAAATTAGATGCTAGTCAATCTTAAAGGGTTAACAAAGCCTTTTGCAGTGTTCTCCAGAGATTGTTATAGTATCGAGACAGAAAAATCTCAAACTGACAAAAGTTAAAATCTATTTCAGATCAAGACAAGTATTTCACAACTCTGTTGGACTGTTGATTAGCTGTTGTGATTAAGATCTGATCTCAATAGAAATATCCTCACCTACCAGTGTATAGCTGATATGAGCACAGGCACAGGCACATAAATGTTAATAACAAATTAATTGGCAAAAGAGAGTTATGAAAATCATGCACTTAATTTTCTCTCAACAAGCACTACTACATTGAAAAGACAATTTTAGAACACAAAAATAAAAACTTGGTGCTGATCTTTTTTGAACTTATTACAAAGTGATTTCTCACAACATCACAGACATTGAGGATTGATAATTAACTCACTAACTCAGTGTATGAACAGTTGCCAAGTTTACAATCTTTAAAAGTGATCCATTCCAAAGAGAATTGAGCATGTACTACTTCGAACTAAACTACCATTTTGGCATCAAGAGGCTAAAGAATTGTTGTGGAGAGGTGAAAAACCTAACAATTTCTGATTTTTATCGACTTCTGGCCATGTTTTGAAAGCCATTACCGACCAACTGCATGATGATGAATATTGCGTAAATGACGGTGACAGACACTCAGGCTGTCAGACAACTGGGTGATCGTTCCTCATTCTATCAGTTAAAGGGTATACAGTGCTGCTATTAAATCTAGCGCTTTGAAAGGAAGGACAGAACAACTACAGATAATAACTTCCTCAACTTGACAGTGGAACTGTGAACAAGAAACAGTTCCAATTTGCGTTGCGTGTTCCAAGGTCGTTTATAAACAAACCAGCCGCTAAATATAGTTGTTTCAGAACACCAACGCTCGATGGCAACTTATATTTTCAAAATAAAGTCACCAGTCACGTCCCATCGAGGAAAATTATCCACATAACATATGCGTAACCCAAATCAAGAGGAAGTGCAAATAGTTTAAAAATATTCGAAATACTTTCGAGTCATAATTAGTGTTTAACTGGCACCTGTGTGTAAAATAAGCTCGTTTGTACTAAAGTTTGCGAAATTTTTTGGTATCTCCGTTATGCAAACGAAGTTTACGTTTGGTGAGTAAAGCAATGAATTCGATTAAACTTTGCTGAAGCGGATTTAAATCGAAGCCATAATTACACAAGAAAAACGAAACATTCGAATTAAATTGCAATATCGAAATATTATGCCGAAGAAAATCGACCAAAACTTTGCATTTCAACAAATTTAACATAAAAAGCTTCTTCTCTCACACATAAGAGAACTAATTCCCATCATTACGTTAGTATTTAACGTGAAAATTCAATGCGCGGCCGGAGCAAACACCTCGTACACAGATTAGGTTAAGTCAACGTAAATGATTTCCGCTTCCAAATCTTACAAACATTTCTGTCTTCAAAAGAAGAAAAATCACTTTTACCTCCTTGGCCTGATGAATAAGACACTAACAGCAGAATGACGAAGAACCAATGATAGAGACGTTCTCCGAACGTAAAAGTTCCGGCTTGAAATTCGTCCATAGTTAGGAAGCACAGTATGATCGAAGCCGCTGTTTAGAATATTTGATCGTACCCTACCCCCCTAAGAAGATCCACTGAGAATTTTGCTGCGGTTGATTAGGTCACGACCTTGAAATAACTAATAATAAACTTGTCTGCTCTATATTACCATACAAGTCAAAAATTGTCTTTCCTCTTTTAAAAAAGACCGCTTTCGAGTTCCGTAAGTCGCAATAGTCGGGGATTTTTTTCTTATTAAAGGAGGAAGAAGAAAGAATCAGCCAAAAAAATGGCTAAGCTCTGTTAATCATTTCTAAGGTTACAAAAGCAATATCATCACAAAGAAAATTCGAGAACGTGCGTGACGTAAAAAATAGCAACTCTTTTGTGTTTTTACTAATGTGAAGAGGTTGAAATACCAAAACAATTACGTTTTAAAAACAACTAATCCAAACCAACTGTAGTTATTTTTAATGATAAAGGGATTTTGTAAGTTACTTACATTGTACATTTAGATCTCCAGGAGATGATGTTATGTTGCCAACACTATTAATAATCACACATCTGTATTGTCCCGAATCCGATCGATGAACATCTCTGATTGTCAAACTGTTATTGTTGTTCAGTGACGACGCTGTTAGTTGTAGATTTGTTGTTGTGTTCAGTTTTTCCTCGTTCTTCGTCCAAGTGACTCTTGGTGAAGGATTTCCATCTACCGTGCAACTAAACACAACATCTTCTCCCTCAACTATGGTGACATCCTTCGGATTTTCCACGATTTCAGGTGCAACTTGGAATTTAAAAACATAAGTGTTACGCTCTGTTAACTCAAATCAGTGAATATCACAAGCTACCGGCTTATTCCTTTGCATATCTCAAAGTCCTCGTCATTTTTTCCATTTTTTTAGTTTTTTCAAAACATGACTTTTTACCAGTGAAAGACTATAGGGATATTTCAATTCTTAGTACTATTTTTTTCATACTTATCTTGTGTATATTTCATCATCTAACTAACGATAAATGAGAAAACGTGATTTGTTATTTCTGCTAGGACCTAGGAATGCTTTGTCATTAGTGATAATGGACGATGTTTAACGAAAAGTTCTAACATCTATGCCGTCCTTGTCGACATTCAGATGAAGCTGACAAGATTGATGGCATTACAATCGACCAAGAAATTGCCGGAAATTACCCAAATACGGAACCAAACGAGAAAAAAAATTACGCGACAGGGAATTGAAATAACAAGCCAGATATGTGTTTACGAATACTGGGCGCGTACATTCAACTTTCGGTCCTGGACAACTAATTTCCATTTTCAAAGTTTGCAAAATTTTTGTGAAAATTCGAAACACAAAGATAAACATTTTGTTTTTTTGCATAAGTTGCGACACCAATGGTATCATAAATTTTCTTAGTGTTCAGTTCTCATAAGTAAACGTTTGTGGTATAAAAAAATGTCTGATTTATACTTGACATTAACTCAGTTTAAGACTGAATGGTGATTCCTAAGGTTGTTGCTTTCAACTCCGCGGAACCCATCGCTGCTTCCCCCTTCACATTCATTTGTGCCAAATACCTTTTAAATCCTATTAACTGTACTGAATTTCTCCTTCCAAATTAGGTAAAACAGAAAAGAATTACTGGAGCACTTACACTGTACGTCGACTTTTGCAGGATTTGAGAGATCGTGTTCAAGGCCGTTCCTGGCAACACATCTGTAATTTCCGCTTTCCGATCTGTTAATACTCGCTATAGACAGTGTCTCGTTGTCTCCTGAAAAAGTTATCCCTTGGGTGTCATTTAAAGGAGATCCATCTTTGGTCCATGATAGTGTTGGTGGTGGATTTCCGGTCGCGTTACAAAATAAGGTCATGGGGAGTCCTTCTTCTATTGTAAAGTTCTTAGGATGCGTAATAATTTCAGGCCGATCTATAAAAAAAAAAAAATTATCACTAAAATGAATAGATAAATAAACCAGAAGCATAACCTTAAGCAGTTCTACAATCGATCAAATAATTTTTTCATTCCTTTTTTTTGTGACAAATAAATCGCTAAACGTTCCTTTAAGCAAGAGAATTCCAAAGAATTTCTAGAAAAGCCCACTCTCTTCTTCTGCCAGTTCGTTCATACATTCCTGAGAGAGATATATCTTATTTAAGAGATTTATCTTATTTAATGGGTAAACTAGAAACAGCTTGTCGTTCACTCAAACAGAATCAGGCCCTATCTGGCTTCTAAAGGCAACGTATCTGATTTGTAAAAGGTAATGCAGGTAATTGTCTTTCCATCTCTAGGATTACGAGAGACTGTTTGGACCCCTATTTTAGAATGTTGTAACACAACCCGGAAATTTCTATTACGCGCAATTCAGTTTATTTATTTATTTTTTTGGTTCAACTTCATTTCTCTCGACCTGAAGTTGGTCTATAACAATCGATAACGCTAAAAAAGGTTGGTCTTTGAGATTGGGTATAGCTCGACTATAGTACGATTTCATGACCTAGAAAAGCAAACTTATTCCGTACTTACAAAGCACGTTTATCACAGAGGGGTCAGAAGTGTCATTTCCGACCCTGTTTTTCACTAAACATCGGTAATCTCCACTGTCTCCTCTTTTCACATTTGTTATTGTCAATTCTTGAGAGTCGTTGGACAAACTGATCCTGGAGTTCTCGTTTGCTGTTATGACAGATCCATCAAACGTCCAGGATATGTGCAGTATAGGGCTTCCTGTAGCGTTGCAATACAACTTGATGGTGTCTCCTTCTTCAGGGGCAGCACTTTTTGGCTGGGTAAGGATGGAAGGCTTTACTGTGTTGGGGAAAACAGAAAAGAAACTAAGTCTGAAGCACTCCACTATGTTTTCAATGTTGTAAACAGTCTACATTTCCGCTACATTAATCATTGAAGAAATTTCTCATAGACTTCATAGGAAGTCACGAGGTGCTTTAAGATTATGCAACCCTAGAAAAATTAAAAGAAATAGTAACATTTCTGCTCTGATCAAACCTAAAGTAAAATATTTTGCTTTTCTGAGGTGTACATTATGTATATTCACCCATGCCCCGGTGTTGGGACAAATTACAATTTGTCACACAGAATAGAAGAAAAAAAACATCCTTCATCTTAAAAATGTTTAAAAGTTTATGGGCAACGGAAACGGTTACAGGCAATGATTATTGGTAATTCCAGTAGGTTGTAACCGTCTCTGAGAGTAGCTTATCATCTATCTCATTAAAAATTGGGATGTCCCAGCACACATCAAGAAGTCCCCGTTACCAATAAAGTAACTCGGAATTCCTGCGCACACCTGCGTACACAGCTGCCTATCTCTTTAATATGCACTTTATAGACAGCCCTAAAGCCTCGTGCGAAATCTTGCTCTCGGTATCCGGTGATTTCACATTTCTTTTAATTAGACCTAAAAAACTGTGTTCATTTCAAGTCTGTGTGGAGAAATCCCAGCTTATGGCTGTCCTACCCTAAAACACGGGTTAATGAGAATTTGTCAACAGCTCTTACACACCTTCGACAATGATAGATGTCGAGTCTGATGAACTGTTAACCATATTTGTGACATTGCAAGTGTAATTCCCACTATCAGCCACGATAGCTGTGCTGATCGACAACTGTATGAGGCTCTCATTGAAGTGCAGAATACTCAATCGGGAGTTGTTGATCACTTTCGTGGAGTTTGTTGAAATCACCTCTCCATCTTTTATCCATCGCACCTCAGTCACAGGCGGTAGGGCCTTGTGCCGACATGTTACCTTGATATCGTCGCCCTTAGCCACAATCTTCTCCTTATCACCATCAACTGTAACTTCTGGATCAACTAAAATGTGATTTAATGATTGTAATTGTATCATCATCATGGGCTTTTATTTATTTATTTTTTATCTTATGTGTATAGATGATATAACTTTCCGAGCATAATTGGTATCATATGAAAATCATACACTAGAAGTTATGAGTCTGCAAATTCTAATAAGAGGTTTTCTGGATAATGTCGAATTTGTGAAAATAATATACATGTGGACTGAAAGGTTTATGAAGGAACAAGAACAAGAAATGGAGCAGCAAAGAGAGAAAATATGTCAATTACAGAGTAAAATTTCAGTGGATAATATTGGTGTATTGGCGCCAGCGGCCAACATCTACATTCATCCATCGAAGTACAAAATAACTTTTTAAATTAATTAACCGAGTAGTTAAAGACAAATCCAGAGCAAATTCGCAAACCACAAAGATTTTTAGGGTTTGTAAAAATTAATAACCTGAATTACTTATGGACAACACTTAGAAAAAAAAAACCAACCAACAAACCAAATAAAAGAATATTCCACACTCGCACGTTTCACAGAAAAACTACTTTTAGACTTACAATGTACTGTTAGGGTTGCTGAAGATGAATTCACAGTATCCAAACTGTTATTAGCAACACATTTGTATTGTCCTGCATCCGATTGTTGAACATTTGATATGATCAATCGGTGGTTTCCATCATTGGAAGAGACTCTAAGTCGCTCATGTTTAGCCACATTCAATTCCACTCCATTTTTTCCCAAGCAACATCGGGTTTAGGGTACCCTGCTACTACGCAATTGAACTCGGCAGTTTGTCCTTCCACTTCCGTGGTATCCCTTGGAGATTGGGAGATTTCAGGGGCAACTATCAATATAAATAATAAAAAATAAATTATGTTTCCTACAAAATCAGACATAATTTACTAAATGTAGTGCGATATGGTGGTTAGAGCGCTGTATCACATAAGAAAGCAAATGAAACCGACTTTCCTAAACCATTCTTTACCAACGATGAATTTTAAGTATACAACTATTTATATTTTGATCGATCCATATTTTTTAGTCGTGTCGTAAACCATAGTTGAACTCACATCGGACAGTCACTATGGCAGCATTGGAGGTAGCATTTCCAACCTTGTTGCTCGCCACACATCGGTATGCTCCGTTGTCTTTCCTGCTCACATTCCTTATTGTCAAATGCTCTTTGTCTGTTGACAAACGGATCCGTACGTCTTCATTTGGATTTATAGAAGATCCATTTTTCGTCCATGATATTGTCAAAGAGCTTCCAGTAGCGTTGCAAAAGAAAGTCAAGTTCTCTCCTTCTTTGACCGGATCAGCTTGTGGGTGCGTCTCGATAGCAGGCGTCACTGTAGAAATGCAAGAAAGTATTTTAAACTTATGAAGTTTGTCTATCATTCGTTTTTTTCCGTATCCAAACAGTTTAAATAGGTGTTCTTGAGCTGGTTCCTAAGCACATAACTAAGAACTAGTTGGGGTCTGAAATATAGGAATGTCAAGATCGAGCTCCTCGTCTCGGTCCTTAACGACCAGGAGGCAAACAAACGAACAAACTAAAAAACAACAACAACAAAACAAAACAAATACTAAAGCAAAAACAAAGTCCAACAAAAACAAACAAACAAACGAATAAATAAACAATACAAATCTCTTGGGTAGCTGATTTTTTTATCCTAAATGAGATAACTAACGCCGAGTGATTGCTTTGGGAAATTGTATTTTTGTGTTTATTCATAACGGAGAATACCTTGAAAAATAATCAATGTCCCATTCGAGGAACTACCAACAACATTAGTGACATTACAAGTATAATTTCCAGCATCTTCTAAGGAAACTGTGGTGATCAACAACTGAGCTTGGCTTTCATTATGATGTGAAATAGTCGCTCTTGACCCATTTGAGGGAACAGTGAGGGTTGATGCAATCACATTCCCATTATTTAGCCACTGCACTTCAGACGCGGGAGGCAAGGCGTGAAACCTGCATGTGAGCTGTAAATCTGTGCTATTGGCTACATAATGTATTTGATCTCCGTCAATTGTCACCTCTGGTGCAACTGAAATTTAATACAATTTTATAAAATCATTTTTCTTTAATTTTTACAGTTAGAGTTAAATACGGAATAACGGTAATTTAGCTACGTCCTTTATAAACAGATGAACTGAGAAGGAGGAAAGGAGGATATCAGAGCTGGAAGGTGAATTTGACGATACTGTAAAAATATGTTTCCTTTAATGCTCAACACATATCTTTACAGAATCGCCATCCAAAACTCAGATGTAAACTTATTTTGGTCCGTTTTAAAATCCTTAGGAATGTACCACCAAAGGTTGACTGGCTTTACAAAAACCTGTATCTATGGTATTTGAGGACAACAACGCTAAAGACACAATTAAACATTCAGTAATGCAATGCTTCGAATATACTTTTAAACTCACATTGAACTGTAAGAGTCGAAGGAGATGACTTAGAGGTCTGCAAACTGTTATTAGCGACACATCTGTATTGTCCTGCATCCGATTTTTGAACATCTGTTATTTTCAAAGTATGATTTCCGTTCTTGGAAGAGACATTCAATCGTAAATTTGCTATTGAATTCAATTCGACGTCATTCTTTGTCCAAGCAACAGCAGGCGTAGGGTATCCAGCCACCAAGCAACTTAATACAACAGTTTGTCCTTCTATTTTCGTGGTATCAATTGGAGGTTCGGAGATTTCAGGCCCAACTGATATATTAAAAAACATAAAAAAATGAATAAACACACATTAGAATTGCAATTCGAAGCAATATCAAATGTATTTCACAAAATATTGCACCACTTCCTGCTTCAAATGAAGGACTGTGTCCTTTAATAACCATGCAGCTGTGATTTGAATAAAAGCTAAGCGACCAAAACAAATCAACCTTTTTATTTTAACACTCAAAATATCAACGCTTATATAAACACGTCTGCAATCATCAACAACAGTGATTGAATTTTTCTCAACAAACAAAACAACAAATAGGTTACAATTCTGCTTTTCAAGGATTACTTCCTTCCGATAAAGTAACACCCTTTGCCATTTACTAAGCTTAAGCCGGCGGTTGCAAAAAAATTGGGCGTAAAGAAGACTCGAATCCATAACCCTGAAATGCATGTACAGCACCACAACTTCTGGGAAACTAGGCATCATGCAAAATGAGAGTAAATGATCCTCATGAAAATCAGCTGTTTGTTCGATTTGGAAGAACTCTGCTGTGCAACAATAGAGTGATAGTTAAGAAAGATTTTCAAAACAGGTTAACTACCCTTGAAGGTTAAATATATACACGCTTCTCAGGCCAAACATATCTTTTCAGTAAATTGACATTTCGCAACAGCTCGTAACCACACTTGTACTCACATTGGACATTTACTATGGCAGCATTGGAGGTAGCACTTCCAACCTCGTTGCTTGCCACACACTGGTAGGCTCCGTTGTCTTTCCTGCTCACATTAACTATTGTCAGCTGTACGTTGTCTCTTGACAAAAGGATTCTCGAATCTTCACTGGGATTTATACCAGATCCATTTTTTTTCCATGATATCCTCAAAGAGCTCCCAGAAGCGTTGCAAAATAGAGTCAAGTTTTCTCTCTCTTTGACCGGACTGGCTTTTGGGTCCTGCTCTATAGATGGTATCACTGCAAAATCAAAAGAGGTCATACGTAAACGTAAAATCTTCTTGTTAGCTCTAAAGCAGATTACTATGTTACACATTTTCTCTTGCAGGTCTCCACTTAGGCCGGTTACTGCGTTTTATGACTTAATTCCCATCCCTCCTCTGACTGAACGAACGTTGGCGTCTAAACATGCACAGCTGTTTTTGTTTTTTCTCCCAAGGATGTTGAGTGAGCTTTTTTTTCTTATTTACATGAGAATAAAATTTTTCGGCCAAACATGTTACTTGCAACACATGTGAGAAGTAGAGGGTCTCAATGGATCAATTGTTAACGGCCGATAGCATTAGCCTTAGACGTAAAAATTATCAAATTTTAATTGTTAGTCGGAAAAAGATTAGGCTTTGAAAAATTTCTGGTGATCACTGTGGATAGAAAATGAAGTTTAGCCGTAAATTGACCAAAATTTTAACCATTAGCCGTAAAAGCCAACACCCTATTGAGACTCTGGAAGGACCGTAAGAGGAACACGCACAGAACGGTCTTTCAGTGTGTCAATTCACGAGTCAAATTTTGGCCACAAGCTTTTAAAAGATTTGAACCTGGTATAAAACAGTTCCTCGACTTCACATCGAACTTCTGCTTTTGGTCACTTTCGGCCAAGAAATATATTGACAAACCAAATTGTTTCAAGTCTAAGTCCATTTACATCGCAACATACCTTGAATGACAATCGACGTCCAATTTGAGGAGGAACTACCAACATTATTTGTGACATTGCAGGTGTAATTTCCAGCATCTTCCAAGGAAACTGCGATGATCGACAACTGAGTTTGGCTTTCATTATGATGTGAAATAGTGACACGTGACCCATTCGGAGGCGTAATAAGGGTTGATGCAATAACAATCCCATCTTTTACCCACTGCACCTCAGAAACAGTAGGCAAGGCGTTGAATTGGCATGTCAGCAGTAAATCAGTGCCGTTGGCTAAATACCGTTTTTGATCTCCATCGATTGTGACTTCTGGTGCAACTAAAATTCAGTGATACGACATAGAAACCGCTCTTCATTGATAACATCATATTAAAGTTAGTGGAGAACAATTATTGTAAAGCGAGAACTTACCCAGGACCCTTTAATCAAAAACCACAAATCGAATATTTGAGAGGGAGAAGCTGAGATGTCGAGAACAATTTGGACGCAGCTCCCTGCAGTGTCTGACACATGTATTTAATCCATTGAGGAACTTTTAGCATCATTGGATTCGCATTAATTCAACTTGGTCTTTTGCCATTTTCAGTACGAGAAGAACATCAACCGAAAAGAGAGGTTTTGTCAATAATAATGATCTATAGAATTTGTGGTCAACGCTGGAGGAAACTCGAATAAAAAAAGTGATCAATACTAGAACGTTGCAAATATACAAATATACACTACTTTGGCACTCACATTGTACTGTTAGGGTCGCTGAAGATGAAGTCGCGGTATCCAAACTGTTATTGGCTACACATCTGTACTGCCCTGCATCCGATTGTTGAACATTTGATATGGTCAATTGGTGGTCTCCATCATTGGAAGATACACTAAGTCGCATATCTCCTGTCACATTCAATTCCATTCTATTTTTTGTCCAAACGACATCAGGTGTAGGGTATCCTGCGACTACGCAACTGAAATCAACGGTTTGTTTTTCCTCTTTTGTGCGATTAGTTGGAGGTTCGGAGATTTCAGGTCCAACTAGTAATGTGAAGATAAAAAATTGAAAAACTGAGTCACTGCAAAACCATACGTATTTCACAAAATACAGCAAAAATTGCCGTTTGGCAATTTTTGCTGAAATACTACACACTGCAACACTGACTTGAATGAAAGTTACTCCGTTTGATAACTGCAAAAAACAGCAAACGTTAAAAGGAATTGAAGAAACAAAAAACAAAACAAAATTGTTAATATCAATAATTTACATCAGTGTAATACTAAAGCAGTAAATGGCGTTGAAGGCCCGCCCTGATTGGCTATTAAGCCTCTGAATATCCGCCACTAGCCACCTCCACTTCGGTGAATGCTTGGTTATTTAATAGTATAATAATGTCAACTTAAGAATGCAATCTTTTTACTATCAACTCAAGCCAAGCCAAGCAAGAAAAAAGAAACCTCAAGACTGCTAACAAGTTAAAACGGCCTGTTACGTTTGCTCTGTACTTACATTCAACCAGTACAAAGGTAGTATTAGATGTATCGTTTCCAACCTTGTTGCTCGCCACACATTTGTATTCCCCTTTGTTTACCCTGCTCACGTTCGTTATAATCAAATGTCGATTGTCATGTGAAAAACCGATCCTTGAATCCCCTGAGGTGGTTACATCAGATCCGTTAAATTTCCACGTTATTGTTAGAGGGCTTCCAGAAGAGTTACAAAATAACGTGACGTTTTCTCCTTCCTTGACAGTAAGAGTTTTTGGCTGCAATTTGGTAGAGGGCTTCTCTGTAAGAGAAAAGAAATACTTTAGTCAGTTATTTGGTATTCCAAGGTATTGTACAATTTTTCTCTTACGTCCTCTTTCGAGGCTTTCTAAAGTGTAGTAAGTTAAACTTTCCTATGATTGACATTTTTTTGTTGTTATTTTTTAAAATTTTATTTTTTATTTTTTATTGGTTTACAAGGAAGGAATGGTTGTTGTCTAGAAATTGAGATAAGGAATTAAATTATTTTTTGAACGCGTAAATCAAGGCAAATTTTGTTTGATTGATCAAATAATTTGATGCTCATTTTGACAAGAATATTGTTTTGTGGGAAAAATAAATTCGTGTAATTACGTTTACACAGAACTGCTGGGTTAGCTTTTCCTTCCACAGGAGAAGATTTTAAACGAACAAAAAAATTTAACCAAGAACAGTGAGAGAAATAATGCCGCAGATATGTTGTACAGGAAGTAATGGACATCGTATACATACCTTGAATAACAATCGACGTCGAATCTGTTGTATCATTTACATTATTTGTAACATTGCAGATGTAAACTGCAGAATCCTGTGAGGAAGCTGAGGTGATTGAAAGCTGTGATAGACTTTCATTATAAAAGATGTTAGTAACTCTTGATCCATTGGTCACAGTGGCATTTATGGTAATCACATTTCCATCTTTTATCCACTGCACCTCAGACACAGGCGGTGAAGCGTTATACCGACAGATCAACGTGAAGCTCTCGCCTTTAGCTATAAACTGCTCTTGGTTACCATCAATTGCAACTTCGGGCTCATCTGAAATTCAAATCAAACTCTTAGGTCAAAGTGATGTTTTTCAAAGCTGTTGTTCTTTTGAGTGAACAAACGCCTGCGATGGAGACTACGGTGGTATGAAATCAAAGATTCAAAATGTCACTTCATCATTCAGTTCACAGGGTGAGCAGGAATCAAAAGGCTGGGAAAGAAACAACAGAGGCCTCTGGAGTCTTTGAGTTTTGATCCGAAAAATTAAATTAAATCTCGTGACTCGACCACAGACTCGCCAGCTCAAAAAAAAAGGAGTTCCCTGTTTTCCTCCCATAAATGATGGTGTAGTAAAAATCTTTCATATTCGAATTAAAATGAATGACTCGCTTTGTTATTTAACCCTTTAACTCCTAGAAGTGACAAGCATGTAACCTCTCTCCATAAAATCCAGCCATTATTCAGAGGTTTAAAAGTGCAACACAGCTGATTTGATCATCAAACACTCGATATTTATCTCACGTTCGTGCCCAAAAATTGAAAACGCACATTTAGGGAACGGACAGTGGGTTCAATAATTGCCGGCAAAGGAGAGCAGTAAAAAAAAAACTTAAGTTTTCCACTGTGCTTTTCATTTCTTTATCAAAATAATAGCAAAATTATGAAAAATGTCCGTCTACGTGTAATTTAGATAAATTAACTCAAATATACAAACAGTGAAAGCAAGCAGCTTGCAAGAAGTTCAGGTTTTGCCGTTTTAGCGTAATAGTCGTGGTTAGCCTCTCTATTTTGATATCTTCTTGTTGCCTTTTCCGCCCTCTTAAAAAATAAATGAGTTTAAATAGCGTGACAGTGCCTTAAGTAGACCCACGGGAAGTTTACACAAATCAAAGTGGCATATTTTGCATCTCCTTCACGCTCGATTGCCTTTGCATTTGCAGTTGTCTAGGCGTCTAAATCATTTCATGTTCAATATCCAAATAAACATTCTCTTTACTGGGTGCTTTCTACCTACTTATGTAATAATCTTAGCTCCAGTTCATTATTTCCTTAAGTTTTATCATCTAGTCATTTGAAGACGTGTTGATTTGTAAGGAGAGAGAGTACAGGTTGATCAACTCTAGCAGTGAAAGGATCTGGAAAGTTTACCGAATGTTGCTCAGTGAAATTCATCGGATATTGCAGAATGCATTCAAATGAATAAATTACACAGCATAAAAGAAAGACAAAAAACGGAAAAAAAAAAGACAAAAACGAAACTGCTGTACTTATCGCATACGTCACAGTCAAGTCTAAGTCAATTTGCCGTAGATCTTAATTACGAGTCGTGACAATTACAATTACGGCTTTCGATTGTTGATCAAAAATAAATCTTAACATAGCAAGGTTGGGTAAAGATTAAAAACCGAATGTTTCAAAGAGGAAAATAGGCGAATTAACCACGCACGACTTTCCAAAGGCCTTGAAAGTGCGTTGCGCTTTAAACGACACGCACAATAGTTTTTTTCCCACAGCTTTCCAAAAGAACCTTTAGATTTACCAATTCATTAAGGAAAGTTCTCTTACCCTTAATAACTGCCCTATAATAGTTTTCAACAGAAAAAGCCAGCCTTTGAGGTAAAAAAAAATTGACAAACTTCATCATCCGTAAGAGCTGAAATTGAAAATTCCTTGGGGTCATTCAATCGTGAACAGCTGAGCTCTAGTTACACCAAACAATAAAATATGCCTGATTCAACTTGTTAACAATTCTCAATTTTTACTCCACTTTTTGCTTAAGAATTTAGATTGAATATACCTAACCATCATAAGTCGAATTAATTGTTTGTTATGATTCGAATGTATGTGAAAACCTGAAGCTGAGACGAGCCCCTTTCAAACGTATTAACTAATCGATCTCGCTTAGCTCACTGCTTGAGTGCAAATTATCGTCTTTCGATTTATGAAGAGCAAATCGAATAAACCAGAGGCGCAAAGGAAACTTAACACACGTCTTTACATAAAACAAATTCACTTAATCGCGGGACAAGTGTAAGCTCACAGAGCACCCGGAAGTTTTGTCATAAATCAAGGAAAACTTGTTAATTGAAACTGATATCGGTCGAAAATGAGCTGGCATTATAAACTTACATATATAAGAGATTAAAAAAGTGCCCTGGATTGGCTGGTAAGGCCTAAAATCTAGAGATCTTGTATGTTGGCATATCACTACGACACGGACGTGTCACAGCCTGAACTGACAAACTTGAATGTACTCGCATAGCTGAGGCAACTAACCTTGATGTGTAAGAGGTACAGCAATTAAAAGAAGGAAAGCTATTCTAACAACCATTTCAGCATCAAACTGTCGCGTGTTCCTTCCGTTTAAAGAGCATAGTCAATTTATCGTTTTGGGCAAATTTAAATGCAATGGTATGCAAATTTGCCAAGCAACCGATTATAGGCAAATTGACAGACATGACGAGTCAATCAAATCAACAAAATCTTTGAGGTCAAGGCCGATCATTAATATTCAGTAACTCAAAATATAAAAAGAGACGATACTAAGTCACTTAGGACTGTCTTGATTTTGAAATTTGAACGGCGAGGTACACAAGATAGGCGAATGCGTCTGATTACAGACAGTCAGGGAGTTTTATGTACTGAGGTCGCAGACTCCAAGTGGAATAATTTATCGCTATATCACGTTACCCAAATGGAAACGTTCGTCTTGAGTTAGCATGGTGAAACGTTTCAGTCGAAACTGTAACAAAGAGAGAGTAAACATTGGTTCGCAGTTATCGTAATATGTTCCCACTGACTAACTTTCTTATTATCTATAGGCAAAACAAACAAAACATTCCATATCTAAGAGTCGCTATTCTTTTTGAAAACAAAATATTATCTTATGACAATAGCAGCTTTGCGGTCTGCGGTCAGAGGTTTTACAATCGGATATGATCTATATCTCAAGAGGGGATATTAATGGAAAATCACGAGTAAATTTCGGGCAGCTATCAAAAACCAATGTTTCGTAAGGTCAGTAAATTCTGAAAACTGCAAGCTCGTGAAAAACTTGCACATTAGCAAAATATATAGTAAACACAAAAACTAGTATCAATAAATTTCTTGAGGAATCTCAAAGCCTGCAGCCTAACTGGGTTAACGAAAAACTTTACAAATTCTAAAAAATGAACAAAGTACATGAACAGACATTCGTCGATAGAAATGACGTCAATCGATTCCTTTTACCTCTGTCTATTGCTTACTCTTTCAAGTGATATTTCAATCCTTAAAAAAATGATTGATTTAATTAATTTTTCCGTCGTGATTCAAAATATACTCCAAATACTCCTTGCAAGTCAACTGTGTGAGCGAGCCTTTACCATTTGACGTGCAAAAAGGTAAACCAAGCACAAGAAGGAAAAGATTCCAAACATCGATAAACAAATTGAAATAGAATGTTATTTTCTTGGAACTTGCCAGTAGTTATGAAAATGCAATCTCAATTTGTTTAGAGCACTGAATAATCACTAGTTTTTGTGGAAACAAAGCACAACGGCATGTTAGAGAGCTACAGCTCCTCAATATTTTAGAAAATACAATTTGCTTACATTGCACCTCCAGTGTGGCTGCATATAAGGTATTATTTCTAAGGCTGTTTTCAGCGACACATCAGTATGGCGATTGGAGGAATTGTGGGTTGTATGTGGGTTTATATGCTGAAAATGGAGCTACTCTATTCAGGCCTTATTTTCACCACTGCTCAAGTAGTGTTCGTTACTGCGAAGATCGCTTTCATATTCACGCCTTTATCCGCAGTTCAAATATATGACTTTCATATATTCACAGTCACACTGTATACTAATAATATAGTAATTACTATATAACATTTTGAATTAAGTCGCTAAGTAGTGAAAGTCAAATCCAGAGCATATTCGCATACCACAGAAATTAGTAAGGTCTGTAAAAGAATGATCTAGAGTACTTATGGTAGCCTGCGTGTAGCCATACCCTTCACCCCCCCGAGATTGTGAAATGGAAGCGTGGGAACGTCTACGAAAACCTGACACTAAACTTGTTCTATGATGTCATTCTTGTGCAAGAAAACATATAATGGCTTTTAATTAGTTAACCCTCTTTGTCGATTCTTTCTTGAATTCTGAATGGCTAGAGTTGATGGTTTTCTTTCAAAATTACGATCAAGCTGGTGATCAGAGTGCTTTCACGGTCGACTTTACGAATAAGGGAGACCTACGACGAGGTTTGAAGGCCAGTTTCCGCGACTTTTGAGATAGAGACATTTCAAGAAGAACAGCAGACAACCATAGATGTGTTTTTTGAAGATTACGACGTCTCCGTTTCGTTACTAATTGGCTATGGAAAATCTTCAATATATCAAGCCGCGCCAGATATCGATCGCCTCTCTTCTCTACAAGAAACCGTTCACTACATTTATTGTGCCGCCCGTTAAAGCTCTCATGGAAGACCAGGTGCTCTATCTCAATGGTCTTGCGCCAAGAGGATTGTCCGCCTTCAACTTTCGGTCTCTTTGCGAACGGTGCTGCGAAGCTAATAAATTAAAACTAGTTGTTTCTTCCAGCGATTTTTTTCTACTGAGAAAAGAGTCGCGTAGCTATCTTTTAAAGAAATCCGTAAAACCTTGAGATTCTGCGGCAATGATCCAACTTTCTTAGACGACAGTAGCACTGAAAAACCGCTTAAACGTTAAAATCTGGTTTCGTAAGCACGATGCCAATCAAACAACGTCCTGTTCTTACTCTACACCAAATATCCCCGAATATTTTTCTATATCCTTAAAGCTAAGTATATAATTGAAGGCGGACACTGAATTGCAAATTTGCCCGAAACTATGGAAAATGAATTCATTTGAATTGTTGTTTACTTCGATTACCTTTCTCGCTAGCACGCAAAAAATAATAACAAGTTACACCATTTTGCATAGATTATAATGACGCCATAGAACGCGATTAGTGTCAGGTTTTCTTAGACACTTCCGTTTCACCTTGCGGAAGAGGGTACGGCTCAATTAAACAAAACAAAACAAATAAAGGAATATTCAACACTCGCAAGCTTCACTGAAAAAGTTCTCTTAGACTTACAATGCACTGTTAGGGTCGCTGGAGATGAAGTCACAGTATCCAAACTGTTATTAGCCACACATCTGTATTGACCTGCATCCGATTGTTGAACATTTGTTATGATCAATTGGCGGTTTCCATTATTGAAAGACACACTAAGTCGCGCATGTGCAGCCACATTCAATTCTACTCCATCTTTTTCCCAAGCAACATCAGGTGTAGGGTATCCTCCTACTACGCAATTGAACACAGCCGTTTGTCCTTCCACTTCCGTGGTATCACGTGGAGATTCGGAGATTTCAGGAGCAACTGTAAATATAAATAATAAAAAATAAATTATGAGTCTTTACAAAATCAGACATAATTTACAAGATGTAGTGCGACCTGTTGGTTAGAGCACTGTATCAAATAAGAAAACAAATGAAACCGACGTTCCTTAAAAATTTTTTACCAAAGATGAATGTTAAATATGATAGGACGGATAATGCATGCACTGTAAGTACCTCCCGTTGTTCCATACAAAGCCTTAGAAAAGTTTTCTAAGGCTTTGTATGGGACAACGGGAGGTACTTACAGTCCACGCGTTTTTCCGTCCTGTCATGATACAACAATTTATATCTAAGTCGTATCGTAAAGCATAGTTAAACTCACATCGAACAGTCACTATGGCGGCATTGGAGGTAGCATTCCCAACATTGTTGCTCGCCACACACCGGTATGCTCCGTTGTCTTTTCTGCTCACGTTCGTTATTGCCAGCTGCTCGTTGTCTGTTGAAAAACGCATCCATACATCCTCATCTGAATTTATAGCAGATCCATTTTTCGTCCATGATATTGTCAAAGAGCTTCCTGTGGCGTTGCAAAAGAGAGTCAAGTTCTCTCCTTCTTTGACCAGATCAGCCTGTGGGTGCGTCTCAATGGCAGGCGTCACTGTAGAAATGCAAACAAGTATTTTAAACTTATGAAGTTTATCTATTATTAGTTTTTTTCCGTATCCAAGCAGGTTATATGAATTTTCTCGAGCCGGTTCCAATCCACATAACTAGGCATCAGTTGGAGTCCAAAATGTAGGAATGTAAAGCACTATATCTTTTCGCCAGAGACTAAACCAATAATGACGATGCCACTATTTTAACATCAGTGCGACATTTTTCAAAGGGTTTGCCAGGAAGACTCGATGTATGTTATTTTCTGAGTCAGATTGAGGTCAGAGGGATTACACAACTCAAAGGCTCCTTGACCTTAAAGATCGAGCTCTTCGTCTCGGTCCTTATCGACGAAGAAAACAAAACAAATACCAAAGCAAAAACAAAATCCAGCAAAAACAAACAAACCAACGAACGAATAAACAAATAATGCAAATCTCTTCAGTGGATAGGTGATTTTTGATCCTAAATGAGATAATTAACGCCGAGTGATTGCTTTGGGAAATTGTATTTTTGTGTTCATATCTCTATTTTCGTGGTATCAATTGGAGGTTCGGAGATTTCAGGCCCAACTGATATATTAAAAAACATAAAAAAATGAATAAACACACATTAGAATTGCAATTCGAAGCAATACCAAACGTATTTCACAAAATATTGCACCACTTCCTGCTTCAAATGAAGGACTGTGTCCTTTAATAACCATGCAGCTGTGATTTGAATAAAAGCTAAGCGCCCAAAACAAATCAACCTTTTTATTTCAACACTCAAAATATCAACGCCTATATAAACACGTCTGCAATCATCAACAACAGTGATTGAATTTTTCTCAACAAACTAAACAACAAATAGGTTACAATTCTGCTTTTCAAGGATTATTTCCTACCGATAAAGTAACACCTTTGCCATTTACTAAGCTTAAGCCGGCGGTTGCAAAAAAAATTGGGCGTAAAGAAGACTCGAATCCATAACCCTGAAATGCATGTACAGCACCACAACTTCTGGGAAACTAGGCATCATGCAAAATGAGAGTAAATGATCCTCATGAAAATCAGCTGCTTGTTCGATTTGGAAGAACTCTGCTGTGCGACAATAGAGTGATAGTTAAGAAAGATTTTCAAAACAGGTTAACTACCCTTGAAGGTTAAATATATACATGCTTCTCAGGCCAAACATATCTTTTCAGTAAATTGACATTTCGCAACAGCTCGTAACCACACTTGTACTCACATTGAACATTTACTATGGCAGCATTGGAGGTAGCACTTCCAACCTCGTTGCTTGCCACACACTGGTAGGCTCCGTTGTCTTTCCTGCTCACATTAACTATTGTCAGCTGTACGTTGTCTCTTGACAAAAGGATTCTCGAATCTTCACTGGGATTTATACCAGATCCATTTTTTTTCCATGATATCCTCAAAGAGCTCCCAGAAGCGTTGCAAAATAGAGTCAAGTTTTCTCTCTCTTTGACCGGACTGGCTTTTGGGTCCTGCTCTATAGATGGTATCACTGCAAAATCAAAAGAGGTCATACGTAAACGTAAAATCTTCTTGTTAGCTCTAAAGCAGATTACTATGTTACAAATTTTCTCTTGCAGGTCTCCACTTAGGCCAGTTACTGCGTTTTATGACTTAATTCCCATCCCTCCTCTGACTGAACGAACGTTGGCGTCTAAACATGCACAACTGTTTTTGTTTTTTCTCCCAAGGATGTTGAGTGAGCTTTTTTTTCTTATTTACATGAGAATAAAATTTTTCGGCCAAACATGTTACTTGCAACACATGTGAGAAGTAGAGGGTCTCAATGGATCAATTGTTAACGGCCGATAGCATTAGCCCTTAGACGTAAAAATTATCGAATTTTAATTGTTAGTCGGAAAAAGATTAGGCTTTGAAAAATTTCTGGTGATCACTGTGGATAGAAAATGAAGTTTAGCCGTAAATTGACCAAAATTTTAACCATTAGCCGTAAAAGCCAACACCCTGTTGAGACTCTGGAAGGACCGTAAGGTCTCAGAGGAACACGCACAGAATGGTCTTTCAGTGTGTCAATTCACGAGTCAAATTTTGGCCACAAGCTTTTAAAAGATTTGAGCCTGGTATAAAACAGTTCCTCGACTTCACATCGAACTTCTGCTTTTGGTCACTTTCGGCCAAGAAATATATTGACAAACCAAATTGTTTCAAGTCTAAGTCCATTTACATCGCAACATACCTTGAATGACAATCGACGTCCAATTTGAGGAGGAACTACCAACATTATTTGTGACATTGCAGGTGTAATTTCCAGCATCTTCCAAGGAAACTGCGATGATCGACAACTGAGTTTGGCTTTCATTATGATGTGAAATAGTGACACGTGACCCATTCGGAGGCGTAATAAGGGTTGATGCAATAACAATCCCATCTTTTACCCACTGCACCTCAGAAACAGTAGGCAAGGCGTTGAATTGGCATGTCAGCAGTAAATCAGTGCCGTTGGCTAAATACCGTTTTTGATCTCCATCGATTGTGACTTCTGGTGCAACTAAAATTCAGTGATACGACATAGAAACCGCTCTTCATTGATAATATCATATTAAAGTTAGTGGAGAACAATTATTGTAAAACGAGAACTTACCCAGGACCCTTTAATCAAAAACCACAATCGAATATTTGAGAGGGAGAAGCTGAGATGTCGAGAACAATTTGGACGCAGCTCTCTGCAGTGTCTCAGACATGTATTTAATCCATTGAGGAACTTTTAGCATCATTGGCTTCGCATTAATTCAACTTGGTCTTTTGCCATTTTCAGTACGAGAAGAACATTAACCGAAAAGAGAGGTATTGTCAATAATAATGATCTATAGAATTTGTGGTCAACGCTGGAGGAAACTCGAATAAAAAAAGTGATCAATACTAGAACGTTGCAAATATACAAATATACACTACTTTGGCACTCACATTGTACTGTTAGGGTCGCTGAAGATGAAGTCGCGGTATCCAAACTGTTATTGGCTACACATCTGTACTGCCCTGCATCCGATTGTTGAACATTTGATATGTTCAATTGGTGGTCTCCATCATTGGAAGATACACTAAGTCGCACATCTCCTTTCACATTCAATTCCAGTCTATTTTTTGTCCAAACGACATCAGGTGTAGGGTATCCTGCGACTACGCAACTGAAATCAACGGTTTGTTTTTCCTCTTTTGTGCGATTAGTTGGAGGTTCGGAGATTTCAGGTCCAACTAGTAATGTGAAGATAAAAAATTGAAAAACTGAGTCACTGCAAAACCATACGTATTTCACAAAATACAGCAAAAATTGCCGTTTGGTAATTTTTGCTGAAATACTACAACACTGCAACACTGATTTGAATGAAAGTTACTCCGTTTGATAACTGTAAAAAAACAGCAAACGTTAAAAGGAATTGAATAAACAAAAAACAAAACAAAATTGTTAATATCAATAATCTACATCAGTGTAATACTAAAGCAGTAAATAGCGTTGAAGACCCGCCCTGATTGGCTATTAAGCCTCTGAATATCCGCCACTTGCCACCTCCACTTCGGTGAATGCTTGGTTATTTAATAGTATAATAATGTCAACTTAAGAATGCAATCTTTTTACTATCATCTCAAGCCAAGCCAAGCAAGAAAAAAGAAACTTCAAGACTGCTAATAAGTTAAAACGGCCTGGTACGTTTGCTATGTACTTACATTCAACTAGTACAAAGGCAGTGTTAGATGTATCGTTTCCAACCTTGTTGCTCGCCACACATTTGTATTCCCCCTTGTTTACCCTGCTCACGTTCGTTATAATCAAATGTCGATTGCCATCTGAAAAACTGATCCTTGAATCCCTTGAGGTGGTTACATCAATTCCGTTGAATTTCCACGTTATTGTTAGAGAGCTTCCAGAAGAGTTACAAAATAACGTGTCATTTTCTCCCTCCTTGACGGTAACAGTTTCTGGCTGCAATTTGGTGGAGGGCTTCTCTGTGAGAGAACAGAAATG
This sequence comes from Pocillopora verrucosa, assembly GCF_036669915.1. NCBI lineage: Eukaryota > Metazoa > Cnidaria > Anthozoa > Scleractinia > Pocilloporidae > Pocillopora > Pocillopora verrucosa. The sequence goes on from NC_089323.1 coordinate 5,990,874, forward strand.
CTTTAGTCAGTTATTTGGTATTCCAAGGTATTGTACAATTTTTCTCTTACGTCTTCTTTCGAGGCTTTCTAAAGTGTAGTAAGTTAAACTTTCCTATGATTGACATTTTTTTTTGTTATTTTTTTAAAATTTGTTTTTTTATTTTTTATTAGTATATGAGGAAGGAATGGTTTTTGTCTAGAAATTGAGATAAGGAATTAAATTTTTTTTTGAATGCGTAAATCAAGGCAAATTTTGTTTGACTGATCAAACAAATTTGATGCTCATTTTGACGAGAGAATTTTTTTGTGGCAAAAATAAATTCGTGTAATTGTGTTTACATAGAACTGCTGGGTTGGCTTTTCCTTCCACAGGATAAGATTTTAAACTAACAAAAAAATTTAACCAGGAACACTGAGAGAAATAATGCCGCAGATATGTTGTACAGGAAGTAATGAACATCGTATACATACCTTGAATGACAATCGACGTCGAATCTGTTGTATCAGTTACATTATTTGTAACATTGCAGGTGTAATTTCCAGAATCCTGTGAGGAAGCTGAGGTGATTGAAAGCTGTGATAGACTTTCATTATAAAAGATGTTAGTAACTCTTGATCCATTGTTAGTCACAGTGGCATTTATGGTAATCACATTTCCATCTTTTATCCACTGCACCTCAGACACAGGCGGTGAAGCGTTATACCGACAGATCAACGTGAAGCTCTCGCCTTTAGCTATAAACTGCTCTTGGTTACCATCAATTGCAACTTCGGGCTCATCTGAAATTCAAATCAAACTCTTAGGTCAAAGTGATGTTTTTCAAAGCTGATGTTCTTTTGAGTGAACAAACGCCTACGATGGAGACTACGGTGGTATGAAATCAAAGATTCAAAATGTCACTTCATTATTCAATTCACTGGGCGAGCAGGAATCAAACGGTTGGGAAAGAAACAACAGAGGCCTCTGAAGTCTTTGAGTTTTGATCCGAAAAATTAAATTAAATCTCGTGACTCGACCACAGACTCGCCAGCTCAAAATAAACGAGTTCCCTGTTTTCCTCCCATAAATGATGGTGTAGTAAAAATCTTTCATATTCGAATTAAAATGAATGACTCGCTTTGTTATTTAACCCTTTAACTCCTAGAAGTGACAAGCATGTAACCTCTCTCCATAAAATCCAGCCATTATTCAGAGGTTTAAAAGTGCAACATAGCTGATTTGATTATCAAACACTACTCCTAAGTGATATCAGCTAATATTAATCTCGCGTTCGTTCGTAAAAAATCGAAAAAGCGCGTTTAGATAGATAGATAGATAACATTGTAAAAAAATCATATGGCAGCCTAATAGGGCTGAATGGCATGATTATTAACAATTCAATACTGGCTAAAATTATATTCACAGAGCATATTATTTACAAGAATGATACAAGAATAATACACAGACCTATTGTTTACACATGGCTGGTAAATATGTCTGGGAGAAACGTTTAATGCGCATTATTGGGTCAACAAACTGACATTGATTTCTAAGATTATAAGTAATATTGGACACTTAGGGAACGTGCAGTGGGTTCAATAATTGCCAGTATCGGAGAGCAGTAAAAAAAAAAAAGATTGAAAGCTTTCTCACTTTGCTTCTTATTTCTTAATCAAAACAATGGTAAAATTGTGAAAAATGTCCGTCTACGTAAAATGTAAATAAGTTAATTCAAGTATATGAACAGTAAAAGCGGGCAGCTTGCAAGAAGTTCATTTTTGCCGTTCAGCGTAGACTTCGTGGTTAGCCTCTCTATTTTGATATCCTTCCTTCCTTTTACAAATTTAAAATAAATTTTGAGTTAAAACTGCGTGACAGTGCTACAAGCACACCATGGGAAGTTTACACGAGTCAAAGTAGCATTTGCAGCTTAATTACTTTTGCAATTGCAACTGTCTAAGCGTCTTAATCATTTCACGTTCAATGTCTAAATAAACATTCTCTTTACTGGGTGCTTTGTACCTACTTATGTGATAGTCCTAGCTTCTGTTCATTATTTCCTTAAGTTTTATCATCTAGTCATTTGTAGACGTGCTGATTTGTAAGGAAAGAATGTAGATTGGTCAACTCTGACAGTGAAAGAATCTGGAAAGTTTACCAAATTTTGCGCAGCGAAATTCATTGGATATTCCACGATGTATTCAAATAAAAAAAATCACAGCATAAAAAGAAGAAATAATAAAAAGCGAATGTTTCAATCAGGAAAAAAGGCAAATTAACCACACATGACTTTGGAAAGGCCTTGAAAGTGCGTTGCGTTTAAAACGACGCGCACAATGTTTTTTTTCTCTGAATTTTTCAAAAGCGCCTTAAAATTTACAAATTCATCAAGAAAAGTTCTCTTTAATACGCTTATCAATTGCCTTGTATGGTTTCAAACGGAAAAATCCAGCCTTTGTGATAGAAAAAATCGCCAAACTGAATCATCCGTAGGAGCTGAAATTCAAAATTCCTTAGGGTCATTCAATCGTGAACCGAACAGCTCGATTTACTCCAAACATCAAACTATGTCATGTCTGGTTTAACTTGCTAACAATTCTCAATTTTTATTGCACTTTTTGCTTAAGAATTAAGATTGAAGGTATCTAACCACCATAATTCAAATGAATTGTTTGTTATAATTAGAAAGTATATGAAAGCTGAAGCTGAGACGAGCGCTGTTGGACGTATTAACTAATCGATTTAGCCGTGTTTAAGAGCAAGTTATCGTATTTCAATTAATGAATGGCAAATCTTTTAATCCAGAACTTCAAACTAAACTTAAATTACAATCCATCACATCAAACAAATTCACTTAATCACGTGACAGGTATAAGCTCATGCAACACCCGGAAGTTTTGTCGTAAATTAAGGAAACATGTTAAGTTGAAACTAAAATCGATCGAAAATGAGCTGGCATTATGGACTCTAAGATATCTCGATGCAAAAGGTGCCCTGGACAGGTTGGTAAGGCTTAAAATCTAGAGATCCCTTCAGTTTTACAATTATGAATGCACAACTCTAGAACACAGATGCGTGTCGCAGCCTGGATTATTAAACTAGAATATACTCGCTTAGTTGAAGCACCTAACCTTGATGTGAAAGAGGAACAGCAACTGAAAGAAGAAAAGCTTTTCAACATCAAACTGTCGCGTGTTCCTTCCGTTTAAAGAGCATAGTTATTTTATCGTTTAAGGCAAATTTAAATAAAATAGAATGTTAATTTGCCAAACAACCAATTATAGGAAAATTGACAGACATGACGAGTCAATTAAACCTACAAAATCTTTGAAGTCGAGGCCGGCCATCAATATTCAGTCACTTAGAATATAAAAAAGGAGACGGTATTTGGTCGCTAAAGACTGTCTTGATTTTGAAATTGAAGGCGAAGTACACAAGATAGGCGAATGCATCTGACTACAGACAGTCGGGAAGTTCTATGTCCCGAGATCGCAAACTCCAAGTGGAATCATTTATCGCTATATCACGTTACCAAATGGAAACGTTCGTCTCGACATGTTCCTCTCGAAACTGTAACAAAGCGAAAGTAAGCATCGGTTCGCAGCTATCTTAACATGTTCCTAGTGAATAACTTTCTTGAAGACCATTGTTATCTATGGGCAAAACAAACAAGAAATTTCCAGAGTCGCTATTCTTTTTGGAAACAAACAACGTTATCTTATGACAACAGCAGCTTTGCGGTCTGCGGTCAGAAGTTTTACAATCGGATATGATCAATTTTAAATATTATCAAGAAGGTATATAAATAAAAATTGACACGAGTAAATTTCGGGCAGCTATCAAAGGCCGATGTTTCGTAAAGTCAGCAAATTCCGATAAGTGTTGGCTCTTGGACAACTTGTACGTTAGCAAACTACAGTAAACATAAAAGCTAAGTACATTTTTTAAGTATCAGCAAATATCTTAAGGAATCTCAAAGCGTGCAGCCTAACTGAATTACCAAAAACTTAACAATGGCGATAGAAATCACGTCAATCAATTCCTTTTGCGTCTATCTATTGCTTCCTCTTTCAAGTGATGTTTCAATCCTTCAAATATGATTGATTTACTTTTTTTCTTGATTTGAGCCAAATTCAGTCGTAGTGATTCAAAATATATCTTCAGATACTCCTTGAAAGTCAAATGTGTGAGCGAGCCTTTCCCTTATGACGCGTTTAAATGAACAGGCACAAAAAGGAAAAGATTCCAAACATCGATAGACAAATTAAAATAGGATGTTCTTTTTTTTGGAGCTTGCTAGTGGGAATGAATGAAAGCGCAATCTCGTTCTGTTTAGAGTACATGAATTGACAGACAGCCCAAGCTCCAGAAGTGAGATGATCATCTTGCGAAATAGGATTCATGGCGAAATAATAAGAGTTTGTTTTATAAAATAATTCAAACAGTACGCGCGCTCTGATTGGCCATAAAACCATTTTACATGAGCGTATGTAAACACGGTTTTCGTTCCTCTTTCATTAGTTATTTTATAAAAGAAATGTAAAATGGTTTCCGTGTTCACATAGCCTGATGTAAACACTTGGGAGGTTGGGAGAACACGAGATAAGCTGGAAACCACTCCGCTTCGCGTCGTGGTTTCTTACGCTTATCTCGTGTTCTCCCAACCTCCCGCGTGTTTACATCAGGCTATGTGAACACGGAAACCATTTTACATTTCTTCATTAATCATGAAAATGATAGCAGTACAAGCATTTCAACCGTGATTAGTACACTAAACATTCCTTAAAGAGATTAAAGGAGCAAATTTTAATTATTATTGAGGCTAAAATATAGCGGAGCATCCACTTTGTTTACGACGGTATACTGTACTCAAAGAAAATTTAAAGTTTCTGACTCTGCTAGAGTCTTGTTCACGGTGAATTGGTCAAAATGTATGAATTGGTTAAAATGTATGAAACTCCCACTGCGATGGTATTAAGCCAATTACTCTGAGGGTTTACACACATTATTACATCCTTCGTAAATGTCCGACGCAATTATCCAAAGATGTAATGATGGATTATAAAGGATAATTAAGATTAGTGTTGTAGCTTTCTGGCAAGAGGAGATATTTGACCTCAAAGTTGTCAAGTATTTGGATGAATCAAAAAGTCTAAAAACACAATCGTTTGCCTCTGTTGATTGACAAACCGTCAATTAAATTGACTGATTCTAGCATATGACATTTACTAAGGATGTAATCATATGTGTGCAAACCCTCAGAATAATTCGTTGAATATCATCGAAGTGAGAGCTTCATACATTTTACCTATTTTGAAGCGATTTCCTTGGTGAAAACCAAGAAAACCGGGAAGGTGGTCTGTTTCCCTCCGGAAAAAAACAAAACAGTAATCAGTCTGTCTTTTTGAGTTTTGGGGTAGACCTTTAAACTGGCAAAGTTTCATCGAAATCGGTGAGATGGCATGTAGCACAACTGCCCGGTGCTCTAGTGGACACCGTCTTAAAATATGTCAATTTTTACGCTTAACGTGTTAAGTTTATGGCTGTTTCACGGCTATCGGTTAACCCCATTGAGACCCTCGTGAAAGACAAATGTTAAATACGTTTTCTTTCAAAAGAAGGCGAGAGTAACTAAGCGTGATCGTGGTGAGCGGCGAAAGTCTGTCTGTCTCTTAAAAATATAGAAGTATCAATAACATGCAAGTTGGGGCATAGTCGGTTGCGTAACGCGTCAAGACCAATTTCGCGCAAGAAAAAAGCTTGATGATTATAAAAGAGGGAATTTAGAATAAACTACACAGGGTACTCACCGGTCGTTGTGGATTCATATTTCGCTTCAAATCCACGATCAACTGTTTGTCCAGGATGGAACATCACAAACATTTGGTTTCCATTTGACCACTGAGTCTCACTCCATGACGACCCCTGGCAAAATCGCCCCAGCAAAGGCGAACTTGTTGACCCACCATCATAAAGCTCCACATAAGCACAAGAATCCGAACAAAGATTGGCTAAACACTCACTTAAGACAAAGTCAGTAAACGTAAACTTTACAATCTTGTGAGCTGGCGCGGTAATTTTCCAGGTACAATTTCTGGACGCAGTGTAGTTACTCTTTGGGTAGTTTGTGCTGCTTATTTTCCCACTGCCTGAGAGAGGAATTGCCTTCTTGGGACAAACTGTAAGCAGTGAAAAAGGAGCATGTGAGTGTGGGAGAATAAACATAGGCTATTCTGGGCGTTCAGTTGGTAAAACGCAGTGCCATATTGAACAGCACGAGAGCAGCAGAGGAATGAAAAAACGAAGGAGGGGTGGGTCATGTTGTGAAATCAACTTCTTCATTTCCCGACCAGACCCAAATCTCACTCTATTTTTCATGACGCCGCTACTAGCGTGCCTTTGGCTATTTCGCTCTGTTTTACTAACTAAAACGAATGGAACAGGCAGAATAAACATGGATTGGTGATAGATATATGGTTTCTTTCACAGATGGCGTCAAAATGAATATAGGGTGACATCATCTAGTATCTCTTCCTGAACAGACGCATGGCAGCATGGAATCTAATTGTTTCATACACGATGAAGAAGCAAACTGTTGTAAATGGTGAAGTCATTTATGCCTCTGTTCTCCTATAGGTGATAAATAACAACCAATCAAAATGTTTATCATGTAACTGTTGATTCGATCAATGGTCAAAATCTATACAGACCAAAACGGCTCAAAACCATACTCTTTAGGCTGATACATTCCAATGTGGCTTTTATGAGTGAGTAGCCCCAGGGCAAGATTATGAATATTTTAAACTCGTTACGGTGACCAATTTACATTATCAACTCAGTTGATAAAACCAAATCATCTTGTTATACTCCCCGACCGACGTAGCATCACAGTTTCTTTGGAAACTTACCACCTTTATCCTATTAAGTTTGGCATGGCTTCTCAGTACATCCGCTGCTTACACTATACATCAGAGATATTCGCATTCACCCTGACTTGATAACAGAGAGAACCTCCACTCTTATTCACTAAGCTCCTTATCATTATTTGTATGGGTGAATTTATTGTATGTAACATATTCTCTCAGCGAACTCTGAGATCTCATGACGTTGTTTTCTCTACTTACTTGGAGGACTGTAGTTCAACAGCTTGTAAGTTGCCCCAAATCCCTCATAATCCATGTTTGCATCATCGGACACAAACAGCACCCTCAAGCTTTCGTGCAGTGAATAAAATTTTACAGGAACATTCCTTGGTGTACCACATAGCTTTCCAGGCAGCGCTTCATCACTGAAGCTATTCTGGATTTCCATATAATCACAGGAGCAAGCAGCACCACCACAACGTTCCATATTATAGTCTGGTATTGTCAGCTCAACATGGTATCCTTGTTTCCCTGTAATATTCCAGCTACATGTCTGGTTGAATGGATAGTTTCTTGGATTAAAGGGAGAGGAGAAAGAACCTGATGCTTCATCGAGGATCATATCTGTTGGGCACACTGCAAAAAGACTGTCAGCTTTAGTAAAATGCATCTTATTTCCTGTAAGAAACTTAATTTACTAAAGAAAAATCTTAACGAAGCTTCTTTCTCTCCGAAAACTGCTCAAGTTTTGATGAGGTTTACTGTCCACTGTGGTCAACTGGATGATTTCGAATACCGCCTACAGCTCCTTTTCCGTATGTTGTACGGTTATATACTTTAATCAATGTAATGATTGTGAAATATAGCAGCTTGCGTTCGAGTAAAAGGCTTGACTATTTGCAATTTTTTTTTCTACAGACTATAGCTGTTCAAAGATTGCTTACTTTATTATTTGCATGATATACTCAACAAAATTCTCGCTCAGTTTAATAGGGATGCATGCTCAGTACACTTCCATAGTTCCGGTTAATAAACTACCATAGAAGATAAGCTCTTACGTGGATCTCCATCTATCGCCTCAAAGGATGCATTGAACCCTTTGTTTACAAGGCCGGTGCCAGATTGAAATCTCACTTGAATGAAATTTCCCTCGGAGTACACAGGAGGGGGAAGTTTTTGACCACAGATCTTAAAGTCATCAGGATTCCCTCCATGGGAGGCAACGTTTGTGATAAAGACTCGTGCACTTTCTGCTGCCGCTCCAGCACAGTCATCATTTTCACCTGCTACCAGGGTAAATTTCAAGAAGATCAGTTTGATGATTTTCCCTCCGGGTACCGTGATATTCCAGGTACAATTCCTGTTTACGTCAAAGTTGTTGGGAAAATTGGGGCTGGAAATGTGACCACTAGTAGCTTTAATGGACTCTCCAGGAGGGCTGCAGGCTGAAAAAAAGGTATCTCTCAGTTACTCTTTTGGTTTTTTACTCTGAGCTTCAAGGAAGGTCACGCGGTTACGCTACAAATACTATTTCTGCGTGGAATTTCTTGATGGTGGAAAGTGGAAAAAACATTTTCCAGTCTTCTTTTCTGGAAACATGGCGCGGTTAATGAATTTTATGGGTCTTTTGATATTTCCTTTCAAATGAGGGGGGCAGAGTTTCCCGTCATCCACGGCCTGGAAAAGCCGAAGTTGTTACACACGGGAACTTGTAAGTTAACAAGCACGCCACATGTGACTTTAAAATCTCCTCTGCTGTTTCAGTTTCCTTATTGTGAACTGTGCGATAATGATAATAAACAATCAAATTATAGATTAATGAATGTTTTGTTCCGTACTTAAGCCCTATTTCTTGATTTGAATATCAAATACTCCTCCTAGGTGATATCAGCCAATATTACTCAATATTAATGGGTGGGATAATTCTAAAACTATCACCACTAATCGGCGTTACCACCAGCGCCTTTGTTTGGAGGCTTGGCATATTAACTCCGCCCACGCTCCTTTAAATCGTGACGATGGCAGTTTGTTTCCTGACGCCTATTTACACCTCGTCAGAAAAAAAAGGCCGCTAATTAGTGATCATATGATAGGAACTCTTGTTGCAGCGTTTAGATCACCCCTGATGAAGGCACTAGACAGGAGTGTTGAAACGTTGGGTCTATGAATTGTAACTTCTTCGGTTACATTCATTAAATCTGCAAACCAGAGTAGCATCAAACTATGGCCAAGTTAATTCAAGTGTATGAACAGTGAAAGTAGGCAGCTTCAAGAGGTTCAGTTTTTGCCTTTTAGCGTAGTCTTCGTGGTTAGCCACTCTATTTTGATATCCTTGCTTCCTTTTACTCATGTAAAATAAATTTGAGTTAAAACTGCGTGACAGTGCTTACAAGCAACCGTGGGAAGTTTACACGAATCAAAGTAAAATTTGCAGCTTGATTACCTTTGCATTTGCAATTGCCTAAGCTTCTTAATCATTTCACGTTCAATGTCTAAATAAACATTCTCTTCACTGGGTGCTTTGTACCTACTTATGTGATAGTCCTAGCTCCTGTTCATTATTTCCTTAAGTTTTATCACCTAGTCATTTGTAGACGTATTGATTTGTAAGGAAAGAATGTAGATTGGTCAACTCTGACAGTGAAAGGATCTGGAAAGTTTACCAAATGTTGCGCAGCGAAATTCATTGGATATTCCACAATGTATTCAAATGAAAAAATCCCAGCATAAAAGGAAGAAATGATAAAAGCGAACGTTTCAATCAGGAAAAAAGGCAAATTAACCACACATGACTTTGGAAAGGCCTTGAAAGTGCGTTGCATTTAAATTTCTCTGAATTTTTCAAAAGCGCCTTAAAATTTACAAATTCATCAAGAAAAGTTCTCTTTAATACGCTTATCAATTGCCTTGTATAGTTTTAAACGGAAAAATCCAGCCTTTGTGATAGAAAAAAATCGCCAAACTGAATCATCCGTAGGAGCTGAAATTCAAAATTCCTTAGGGTCATTCAATCGTGAACCGAACAGCTCGATTTACTCCAAACATCAAACTATGTCATGTCTGGTTTAACTTGCTAACAATTCTCAATTTTTATTGCACTTTTTGCTTAAGAATTAAGATTGAAGGTATCTAACCACCATAATTCAAATGAATTGTTTGTTATAATTAGAAAGTATATGAAAGCTGAAGCTGAGACGAGCGCTGTTGGACGTATTAACTAATCGATTTAGCCGTGTTTAAGAGCAAGTTATCGTCTTTCAATTGATGAATGGCAAATATTATAATCCAGAACTTCAAACTAAACTTAAATTACAATCCATCACATCAAACAAATTCACTTAATCACGTGACAAGTATAAGCTCATGCAACACCCGGAAGTTTTGTCATAATTTAAGGAAACATGTTAAGTTGAAACTAAAATCGATCGAAAATGAGCTGGCATTATGGACTCTAAGATATCTCGATGCAAAAGGTGCCCTGGACAGGTTGGTAAGGCTTAAAATCTAGAGATCCCTTCAGTTTTACAATTATGTATGCACAACTCTAGAACACAGATGCGTGTCGCAGCCTGGATTATTAAACTAGAATGTACTCGCTTAGTTGAAGCACCTAACCTTGATGTGTAAGAAGAACAGCAACTAAAAGAAGAAAAGCTTTTCAACATCAAACTGTCGCGTGTTCCTTCCGTTTAAAGAGCATAGTTATTTTATCGTTTAAGGCAAATTTAAATGCAATAGAATGTAAATTTGCCAAACAACCAATTATAGGAAAATTGACAGACATGACGAGTCAATTAAACCTACAAAATCTTTGAAGTCGAGGCCGGCCATCAATATTCAGTCACTTAGAATATAAAAAAGGAGACGGTATTTGGTCGCTAAAGACTGTCTTGATTTTAAAATTTAACGGCGAGGTACACAAGATAGGCGAATGCACCTGACTACAGACCGGGGAAGTTCTATTTCCCGAGATCGCAAACTCCAAGTGGAATCACTTATCGCTATATCACGTTACCAAATGGAAACGTTCGTCTCGACATGTTCCTCTCGAAACTGTAACAAAGCGAAAGTAAGCATCGGTTCGCAGCTATCTTAACATGTTCCTAGTGAATAACTTTCTTGAAGACCATTGTTATATATGGGCAAAACAAACAAGAAATTTCCAGAGTCGCTATTCTTTTTGGAAACAAACAACGTTATCTTATGACAACAGCAGCTCTGCGGTCTGCGGTCTTCGGTCAGAAGTTTTACAATCGGATATGATCAATTTTAAATATTATCAAGAAGGTATATAAATAGAAATTGACACGAGTAAATTTCGGGCAGCTATCAAAGGCCGATGTTTCGTAAAGTCAGCAAATTCCGATAAGTGTTGGCTCTTGGACAACTTGTACGTTAGCAAACTACAGTAAACATAAAAGCTAAGTACATTTTTTAAGTATCAGCAAATATCTTAAGGAATCTCAAAGCGTGCAGCCTAACTGAATTACCAAAAACTTAACAATGGCAATAGAAATCACGTCAATCAATTCCTTTTGCGTCTATCTATTGCTTCCTCTTTCAAGTGATGTTTCAATCCTTCAAATATGATTGATTTACTTTTTTTCTTAATTTGAGCCAAATTCAGTCGTAGTGATTCAAAATATATCTTCAGATACTCCTTGAAAGTCAAATGTGTGAGCGAGCCTTTCCCTTTTGACGCGTTTAAATGAACAGGCACAAAAAGGAAAAGATTCCAAACATCGACAGACAAATTAAAATAGGATGTTCTTTTTTTTGGAGCTTGCTAGTGGGAATGAATGAAAGTGCAATCTCGTTCTGTTTAGAGTACATGAATTGACAGACAGTCCAAGCTCCAGATGTGAGATGATCATCTTGCGAAATAGGATTCATGGCGAAATAATAAGAGTTTGTTTTATAAAATAATTCAAACAGTACGCGCGCTCTGATTGGCCATAAAACCATTTTACATGAGCGTATGTAAACACGGTTTTCGTTCCTCTTTCATTAGTTATTTTATAAAAGAAATGTAAAATGGTTTCCGTGTTTATATAGCCTGATGTTAACACTTGGGAGGTTGGGAGAACACGAGATAAGCTGGAAACCACTCCGCTTCGCGTCGTGGTTTCCTACACTTATCTCGTGTTCTCCTAACCTCCCAAGTGTTTACATCAGGCTATGTGAACACGGAAACCATTTTACATTTCTTCATTAATCATGAAAATGATGGCAGTGCAAGCATGTCAACCGTGATTAGTACACTAAACATTCCTCAAAGAGATTAAAGGAGCAAATTTTAATTATTATTGAGGCAAAAATATAGCAGAGCATCCACTTTGTTTACGACGGTATACTGTACTCAAAGAAAATTTAAAGCTTCTGACTCTGCTAGAGTCTTGTTCACGGTGAATTGGTCAGATTACGAGACAAGTGACGTGATCAACCCAGTTCTGATCTTTAGAGGGTTTAAACTCCCTCCTCTCCACGTCTCTATTCATACCAGTGATATCGCATGGCATGTAAATTTAGTGAAAACTAGGATCAAACAGAGCCAAAGATTGCCATTTTTTATTATTATTATTTATTTATTAATCTTTTTTATTTTTTTATTTTTTTGCGCCCTGTAACATCAAGAATTTAAGACCTTGACAAAAACAACTCCATTTCAATTACTTAAGAAATAGCTATTATCTTCTCAATATCATAGATAAATTCACATAACCATGATAAAGTTATCACAACGTTCGGCAAACGATATTCATAAATCTCTCTCTCTCCCTTTAGAAAAATTATTTCTCTAATCATCTGACCTAAAAATTATTTGCCTTTGAATGAATGAATTTTTCGTTGCGTGACAGTAAGAACAACCTATTGTTTCACGAAGCCATTCCTAGTAAAAGCATTGAAATGATTTCTCCTAATTACCTTCATACAACGCGTTTCCCCTAATTTAAGAGCTTGTGCGGATGCAAATCAAACAACTATTGTTGCTTCAAGTCTTAGCGATGAGTATATTTTAAAAGTACGCGTTTATTTCGGGTGTTACTAAACTGAGGATCAGCACACCGCGGAACCTTTGGAACCTGGGTAACCATTATTTTTTTGTTAACAAAAATAATTAATGATGAAATAAAATAAAAACTAAAATACCCTAACATTGTTCAATCGATATTCCGTTTTCGCTTATAAAGAAGATAACGTTAAAATAGAAATATGTTTTTTTTTATGTACCTTGACATCCAAATGAAGTATTCTTCTTTAATACCCGAAAACGAACCTTCATCTGATGATTTTTTTTCTTACAAAAGAATATGGGTTCCGAAGGTTCCGCGGTCAGCTGATCCACAGTTTAGTAATACTTGTTTGTTTCTTCAGATCATCATTCGTGACGACGACCTCATGATGAGCCACGCACTCACAAGATCGTCGATTGCAAATGGTTTTCAAAGCGAAATAAAAATAACATCAAATGGAAATATACATGGTCTACTTTCAATTTCAACCCAACAATTTAAAATTGTATTCGACAGAAACAGCCATTCGTTGTTAGAGTAATTATCAATGAAACAGTGTCCGACAGACATCAGCAACACGGAAGTCTTAACCACGCGTGTGCATAAGACAACTCACATTTTAGAGCAATGACGAAAGAGAGATCGATTTACTTTCTCACTCGTTGAGTTGCAGCCAAAAATGATTTCGCTGATAGTAGTTTGGCACTTAACAGAAAACTTTCTCCAAATCTCCTACACGGACCTAGGCCAAATTCTAAATAATTGCGTGTTTAGTTGATGATGATGCGAATTACGACTTTCCGGTTGAATGAAATTCTTTGATATGATTTTATAGTACTCAGAGAGGTTCATGTCTAAAGCAAGAAGAAGGATGAATTTGTCTGAATGTTTTCTATGATCAAACACTTAAAATTTTAAGTCAGATTAAAGTTCAATTAGTGGCGGGATTTAGCGGTTGTCGCTCCCAACATCTTCGCTTCGGGGAAAAAAAAGCCGCTTTTCATCCTCCTTTTTGCATCAAATTTGTCATTATTCATATTTTCTTACTGTTAATCGTTTGACCAAATATTAAACCGACCCAAAAAGACCAGTTTTTCTTGTCCTGCATCGCATCTAGGCTGCTTGTTAATTATTTAACAGTTTGAACGTATTCATTCATATGTATCAACATGGCGTGCAAATTAGATCATTCTACTGCTTACCTTCGGCGGAGAAAACAAAAAGAATACTGAAAATGATCAGTTGAGCCACTCCCTTCATCATTCGGTCTACGTTTGGCGTCCTTCGCACATCGAATTAGCTTTTTTAACAATGTTTAAACGACGCTTTCTTGAGGACGAAGGTTTGAATATTCGCTAAGTCGTGGAATGCGTTCTATGTAATAAGACGAGGCTGTTTTGGGCGTAAGGTATGAATTACGTCTTATCTGGGTAATCATTTACTTGGCGGTCACGCACATCACTCAGTTCAGACGATTTTTGGTATTTAAACCGAGGAAAGTCTAGGAGATACTAAATAACGGCTCTTCCGCAAGACACTTTTATTGAATATAGTTTTTAATGATTTGTAAACAATCGGCGACTGTATTCAGGCGATAGAAATCTGCCAGTCTTCATTCGATTGCTTCCGTAGGGAAATCTTTTTTGGGGAACTAGTCTATTCCGAGTATCAAATTAAAATATTTATAATTTTCCAGGTAGTTGCTTTACATTTATTTCTTGTTCTGAAGTATTTCTGGCAAACCAAATGGTGTAAAATTTCACAAACTCCATGAATCTGTCCTCATTTTACATCAATAGTCCAAAAATATATTTCAGCTTACAATAAAAGCTCAAAATTGAAATTTTGATTTTTAAATATGTTTATCTTTTTTTTTCCTCAGGAGGCACGGTAAGGAATCCTGCGATCTGATTGGTTCTCAGCGCTGTCCATATTTTCTTATCTCTTCCCACGAGTACACCCCGACCTTCATTGCCATTTTTCATAAATATCTCGTTTTTTCTGGCTGAGCAGTATTTTTAAGCGAAGACTTCGGTCACTATCTCAAGCCGCTAAATAACTAATTAATCCTCTCTTTTCTCTCTCTCAAATCACTTTGGTTGACAGAAAAATATTGGTTTCGAAATGAATTTGTATAAGCAAAAGTGTCATTAAATTGGTTGACAAGCGGCCTAAAAACCTGTCTGTAATTAATTGTGATCCTGCACAAAAAGTACCAAGAGAGTTAAAAAGTGAGGTATTTGGTTACAGTTGAATTAACGATGGAACTCTCGTTGATTTAAAATGATCGTAGTGAAAGGGTGTGCGAAATTTTCAGTTCCACTGCAAATACGCTTTCGGTGAGTCTTTCGGCTATTTAGGCGTTTGTACCGTAAATTGCACAAAAGAAACTGGAGGAATTCAGTGAGAAAAGTCGCTTTAAATCTCCTTGTGTCTAGTTGAAGTGTCTCATTCGAATGAATATTTGGTGGAGGGAATTAAAGACCACGTTTACACACGCCATTGTAGCAAACAAACGAGCAAGCTCTCAACTTAAAAAAAAAAAATTAAATTTGCTTACAATTAATTTCCTTGCCTTTTACTACTGAACAGAGGTAAAACTTTGGAAATCAATCAATCGTCGATGAGACTGAATAATAATTTCCGTAAGATCATTTACTGTTTTTGAAGAAAAAATTGTCTTGACAGTCCTTGCCAAGACTGGTTCCGGTGTTCCTTCGAAAGTGTACACGCCCTTTTTTTTTTTCTTACGCGCTCTCTAATTGACAGGTGTCAGATTGTGACAGATAATTGTAAAAATAAATGTTTCAAAGTTTGGTTGGAAACCTTTTAAGTCACCTTTATCATCACGCAAATGAAAATATAATCTTGAAGCATCTCTTTAATTTGCATATGCATCACCTCTATTTTAACTACCATTTACTCGCTCAAAAATCGTTCAGTTTAGGGAAAATCTTACAGTAATTACAGCGCTAAATCATTCTGGATCTTTTGGGAAGAATTATGATAAGTTTAAGGGAAAACATAAAAATGTTATTCACTTACTCTGTCTTGAGTACCTCGGGCATAGTTTTTCCCAATACGGACCTCTCGGCTGGCGAATATCATATATTTATTAACAATTTATTCATTATCTTCTTTAACAAAAAAGTCTCTTTCGAGGAGAACATCAACTCAACTGGTTTCTCCTTATTTAATAAATTTCCCCAGACATTAGACATAATTGGTCACTGAAACAAACGGTCCCATCCCTACCCCTCTAAAGTATGAGTAGTTCTGTCATCCCTTTCCTCTCGGTGAGATCTTTTACCGTGGGTGGGAACCTACCGGAGTTTGTATCTATAAATCACAAATTGCAACACTTGCACCCTATAAAAAGGTAATGAAAATAACAAAACCAACAACAATAAAAAAAGTTCAAATATCACTTACTTTCTGTCTGATTCCTGAGTCTGTAATTTCATGCACTAATTCTTGCTGCTAATGTTCCACTGTCGTCATGATCAAGCTCTAGACATTCGTTCGGCGAGGAAGCCCAATTAAAATATTCTAATATTATTGGATTTCAACAACTGAATAAACATTTATTTCATGTTGTTAACAAAAACGTTAGGCTTTCTCTGATGAAGGTGTAATAATGAAAGCTTATTGAAGTATCGACTTCTGAATGAAAATATTCAGTTGTGCACAAACAAATAGAGAGAAATGTGTCCGGCGACTGTTCGAGGTTCTTTCACTCATATTCCCTTCGAAAGTCGATGAATGCGAGCACTTTCGCGATATGTTGATCTTTAACTTAATTGTTTCCTTACCCCTTTGATGTTCCACAAAAAAATTCCTCAGTTCAATATTGTTTTTCTACGACATCTCTCCATTTAAGCTTTGTGTTCATCGCAGACGGGAAGCGAGTTTGTAACAATCGTGCAGCCGCGATTTTTGGCGGGAAACTCTGAATGGTACATGGAGAATAATACACGGGCGCGCATAAAAATTATAATTTCAGAGAAAAGAAGAAAAGTCAAGTTATGACAGAAGGAAAAAATCTGCTTTAAAATACTGACAAAGGAGGCGTAAATTGTCTAATGTCATTGTGATTGAAACCTACTACAACTTTGAATGTGATTGGCTTATTGAACTGTCCGTGAGCAACTAAGCAAGTGAATTAGTGAAAATTGGATTTTTTTTCGATCAACCACAGTCGAGGAAATTGAAATTTTTATAATAAAAGAAAATTATTACAAGGCTGCTGTTACTTCGGCCAACTGATAATGTAATATGACGTCCAAGGAAAAAGCACTGTAAGAGAAGCACTTTCAGTGGAAACCACACAGGCTCGGCTAAAAAGTTTTCCTTGACAAACTGCATTGCTGAAGTTCTAATTATCCTCACTGATTTCCACTTTGTAGACCAGCTGTTTAGGAGATATTCACCGCTCGTAAACCCTTTTAATCAATCGTCAACTTTTGTGGTGGGGACAGTAGCACTGACAAAAAGTTAATATCCAGCTTTGCGCTTAACGAATGAATTTGAGTGCGATGTCAGGTTTAAAACGCGGGCTTAGCTGTGTACAGCCCTAAGGGCCAGTCAAAGCTAAGCGGATAGTCTATAATAATTTATGGTATTGTAATTTTGCCCAGCTTCAACCATAAATTTAGTTTTTTTTTTTTTCCCAATGTAAAAAGAGCAGTCCAGAATATTAAGGGATTCCAGTGATGTAGAAGGAAAACTTGAAATAGACGGAAAATTTTAGCGTGACCCAATGTACGTACAGTCAAGAAGTCGTGTTATTTATGGCCCCTCCCCTCTCATCCTTTCTGACCGTCACCCACCCCCTAATTACCAATCTCACTCTCTCTACAACTATCCACTGCCATTGAAATCAACGACGGCGGCTGTAATTTTTTTGAAGGAAACACTAAGCCATCGTTCGCCAAAATCGCGCCTGCTCTGCTGCCTGTGAAGTAGTGAGCGCCTATTCTTTTACATGGTAAAATTAGAAAGGTAAATTAAATTTACGAAATTAGTTGTTATATTTATCGACGTCGTCGGATGTCATTGTCAAGCAAATGTGTAGGTTTGTTTTTGCGTTAGTACATTCTTGTGCATAAGGTGGCGAAATATGTCAAGTTACCAGAAATGTGACTTTCCGGGAAACCATGTCAATCAAAGTGATTGATTGAGTATTGTTTATCGGCCTAAGATCTCTGGATATACAACATTTCAAATATCACGCAATCACGTTGACTCCTGCATTTCTCCTTTGAGGTTCATTGGTTCCAAATTGTGGTCTTTCTTGACGTGGTTTCCAATTCCGGCTGAGCTCTGATGTTCAGAAACACGTTGAAATAGGTACCGGCGAGTATAGCCGACATAGCTTGCATCGCACAAGCCACGTTTGAATAAAGACCCGATGCTATGCTGGTCGATTAGCGGAGGCCTTTCAGCGCGCGTCTCAACATCGTCTTTATTTTTTGTACTTGTGAACACCGGCTGTATAGTTTTTCCAATTTTGTTGCTCGAATCCCCTAGTTGCCTTCTTACAGTGTCGGCTGCTTTGTGATCTTTGAACAGCATTACGACTCTGGTACTGTCAAAACAGCAGTATTTGTCTCTGAGGTCAGAAACTGAAATGGTATTCAAAAATATGTACAGGGTACTGTAGCTTGGGGAAAAGATATTTCAAACGTGCGCTTTCGCTATTTTTGGTGTTGAAAATATTACCTCTGGCATTACTTGTTAAATTTTCATTGAGAATAATAAGAATGTGCGCTCTAATGGGGATAGCGCCAGTAATTTGCTTGCTATTTGATATTGAATGAAATTTCAAGAATCGCCTCAATTGAGTTATGTGCGTGACCGCCAAGTAAATGATTACCCAGATTAGACGTAATTCTCACCTTACGTCTGAACAGCGTCGTCTCGTGGCATAAAACACACTCCGTGACTCAAGCGAATATTTAGCCTCCATCTTCAACAAAGCGTCATTTAAAAATATTATCGTTGAAACAGTTCACACGAGGGATGCTGAGCGCAGATTTTTTAATTATCAAGAGAGCGGCTCTACTAATCATTACGAGTGCTCTCTGCGTTTTATCCACCAAAGGTAAGCTTTGAAATGATCATTTGAAATAATTAATAACACACAAGGTTGATTCATACTTGTTGTACACGATTAAACAGTTATGAAATGCGTAGTTATGTATTAATGCAGGATCAGAAAAAACTAGTCTTTGATTGGTTCGGTTTAATTTTTGGCGTAAACGATCAACAGATACAAATATGAATGATGAAAAAGTTGATGTAAAACGAAGAATTTATCGTAGCTTTTTCAGAGCGATAAATACTAACTCAAAAAAAAAATTTGATTTTCATCTGTCTCAATACTTTTGTGTTTGATTTTTGAAAACATTAAGCCAAATTTATTTATTTCCTTGCTTTAGAAATGAATTTCCCTCAGAACTAAAATCATATCCCTGAATTCGATCACAACCGGAAAAGCGGCAGATAACATCATTATCAAACAAAGACGTTAGTATTCAAAATTGGCGTCGAGTTGGTTTAAGAGATTTGGGTTAATTTTTCTTCAAAGTTTCAAACGAATCTAAGCAACAACCATTGTTAGTAGCATTTCATCAAGTTAAGAAAGTAAAATCGATATCTTGAAAGTAAGATATGGGAGTTGTCTCACGCGCGTTACGTGCATGGATTTCGGACTCCCGCGTTTGAAATGGCCGTGTGATTACGTTTCATTCAGTTATAATTATTCTGATAACGATGGCTTTTTCATAATGGCAAAATATGATTTTTCGTCTCGTCACGAGCATGGGACAAAGAAAAAGTTCTGAACATTCGTGAGGAATTCGGTTTCTCTGCTGCGATGCTCTAACACTGAGCCACAGAGACTATCAGTCATGTCAACAGCGTCGTGTACGACAACGACATGATAACCAGGTGTATTTGTACCCTGTATTTTATATATTATGACAACTCGCTCAATCTCTTCAAAACAATGTAGTCGCTACTGTTGACATAAAAAAACTGTTCAGAGCCTGCAGTATGCATGCAGGACGCATGAGACTCATGAGACTCACCGTCTCTGTGGCTCAGTGGTAGAGCATCAGAGCGTGAAATCCGAAGGTCTAAGGTTCGAATCCTTATGGGAACTAAGAATTTTTTTTTCCCACGCGCGTAACAAGACGAGAAGCATCCTTCTCCTGATACAGAACTTAGTTTTTAACATCTGGAGCCTTCTCCAGACCGAAAATAACGTGAATTAAGCTTTATCCATTGTAATAACAGGTGTAAAATTTACAACTGAACCTCCAAATCCATTCTTTGCTCTGGAGGGAGACGATAGTACCCTTGAATGGAGTTATGCATTTGGAAATGAATCCTTTCGTCAGGTGATGTTTGCAAATGTCAAAACACCCAGAATAGTGGATCGAATTATCTTCTGGTGACGACACACCCTGGATAATAGACTCTTACAAAGGTCGCTTTCAAGCATCAATCTTACATTGTTCCGATTTTTTCCCTTTTTCTTAAATGTATCGTCATTGAAGAGGCACTCTTTTTACCAGCCAGTTCTTGTATCAGATAATTTGCTTCTCTCGGTGGGCCCTAGGACCCCCCTGCTTACAGTAAATAATGAAAAGAAAATCTGTTTGAAGGATGGAACCAACCATTGGAAGAAAAAGTACTAGACAGAGACAAATGGAATTCAATAACCTGGTCTCT
The DNA here is from genome assembly GCF_036669915.1 of Pocillopora verrucosa. Lineage (NCBI taxonomy): Eukaryota > Metazoa > Cnidaria > Anthozoa > Scleractinia > Pocilloporidae > Pocillopora > Pocillopora verrucosa. Next base: position 6,011,449 of record NC_089323.1, read on the forward strand.
ATTAAAGGACAGAAAAAATATGGTTGACACATATTTTTCCGAAAGTTTTTGTCGAGTTTTTTCCTATTCTTTTCAGTAATTCATTCAGAGTTGTGATTACTTAATTGGTTCCAGGCCCCCAGATTTCACATAGAATTTCCTGTCCCCTCAAAAAAGGCCTTTTAAGTGTTTACTTTTGATCGTACCTGATTGCACCTACGATCAATTGAGCGCAAAGCGAATGGGTCAGTAAGATAATTTTGTTTGTTTGCCAAATAAAAGAAACCAACCCCTTGACATGGGAAGTATTTTGTTTCTCTAAATTTATGGATAGTGCTAATCTTAAGGAAACTTAACATGCTGGCAATTAGCTAAATTATTGTGGATTGACTAGGAACATGTTAAGAAAAACACACACATCTCTTTTTTTTTTCTTTCACTTTGTTATAGTCTCGACAGAAACATTTTACCTTGCAGACAGACAAATCGCGACGGATGTCTCCGTTCAGTTATTTGTGTCTGTAAATTAGGCTATAATTGGTGGATTTACAAAATTTGCATCTCATTGCAACTAAATTTATCCAAAACGATTGACTGACTACGCTTTTCAAAGCAGACCGGCGAAAGAACAGTGGGACAGTGCGACACTGAAATGGTTGTTAGAATAGCTTTTTTACTTTTTCTTTCTGCGCCACTTACACATCAAGGTTAGTTGTCTAAACTATGCGAATACAATGTAGTTTAATTCATCCTGCGATGTAATCAGTGATGTTGATCCATCCGTATTGCAGTGATATCCATGATTCCTACATTTTAGGTCTTACAGCATATTAAAGGCGCTTTCAATCAAAATATCGTAAATATTGAATTTGTACATCATTTTGATCGGTATTCACGTTTCAGAACAGCGTGCCTAGATAGTTTTTCCTTGATTTATGACAAGAACTTCCGGGAGCTGTATTAGCTTATGTAAGACCCGAAATTAAGTGAGTCTGTTTGATGTGAAGACTTGTGAGATAGGTTCTGTTTGCAGTTCTGTTTTAATCAATTTGCTGTTCATAATTTGAAAGACCATAACTTGCTCTTAAACACTGAGTTAAGCGAAATCGATCAGTTAGTGCGTCCCACAACAGGGAGTCGTCTTAACTGGAGCTTTTGACTTAATTGCATCCATGAATACAACAAACCAATGGTTTGTATTGTTTGTGAAATATGTTGAATCTTCGGATCGTAAGCACAACATGGCATCAACATAGACGATTCTTAACAGGTTAAATGTTATATATTTTATATTTGGTGTAAAGCGAACTTGTTGTTCACGATTGAATGACTGCAAGGAATTTTAATTCAGTACACGTCATGCCTAGAGAGGGATTGAATAATTTATGTCTATCCTTTTGATCTGGTAAACAATTTTCGTTAAAATTATGTTTACACCAGTTTCCTCCTTTTCAAGCTTACCTGGTGTAGATATGGCTTTGATCAACAATCGAAAGTCTTTTTTATTGTTGGGCATGACAATAGGACACTTAAGGTATCTTCAGTCCTAAAGAAAAATGACGTAGACACCACAGTGAGGTACACTATTGTTACAGCAGTTCATTTGTTGTATTTACTTCATGATGTGTGAATGTTTATTTAAAATTACCCTGAAAGCCTTGATCAATGTATAGCGTAAGGCTAATTCTGCCAATTAAACTAGAAACTGTTGGAGGGGATCAAATTTGACGTTTATTTGAAGAGCATTTCCGTACTAGCGGACAAAACTAGAATTATTCCGACAAAACAAAGGTCAAATTTTGTCATGATGAATTTTTGTTTCGTCGGTTGCATTTGCATTAAAAATTTTAAAACCGTCACATTCCGTCAGCGCCAGATCTGTTCATAGGATCGGCCAACATAGTTGCCGAAGGATTTCACCTTTAATTTCCGTAAGTCATTGTAAAACTTTAGAATACCCGAGCGTCGCAGCAGAAGACAATTACTGCCTTTCTAGTAAACTGATTACGGTTCAATAGCTCTTATCGGAGTTGAGCACGCTACCCAAACAATCCAGCGGTATTCTTGTGAGTAAACATCAAAGCGAGGCTATCGGGTCAACATCGATCAGATTTGTGTGAGAAAGTGAGGAAAACTTATAGAGTGTTCCACAAATCTTCCACAAGTGGCCTTTTTTCCGCTGAGGAGAAAGTGCAGTTGATAAGTGGTAATTGCCCACGGCATATTACTAAAGAAAGACTCAAAGAATGGTTGTCATTCCGCAAAGGGACGGCTAAAGATGGTAGTGCACGGTCTGAAGCAACGAAGGCTGAGTTATCTCAAAGGTACACAGATTGCAATATTTTTTGTCCCTTATAATTATTGCCATTGCTTGAAGGGAATATCGAAGCATAAGTTCTATATAGATTTGTTTTACCTGCCGCAGGGTCATCAGTTATATAAAAAATGGTTGGGAGAATAATTTTACGGAGAAGTGGCAACACTTGGCGGCAAGTAAACCACTGGAGCAAACGGCGACCGTCAATTGTGATTTCCCTGGATCTGCACAATGGGTTTTGCTGGTTGACGCGAAGGACGATGTCCCTTCATTTAATATTCAGAATATCGTGTCTTACTTTATTGAAAGAAAAGATAAAGACAATGAATCCAACTATTGTATTTTTTTGTTCAGTTCGCGCTCCTTAGTTTGCCATTTCTCAAGTAAACATGAGATTTCGTCATTCTTTAACTGAAGTTGATGTTCCCAGTTTTCATCTACAATTTGAAATAAACCTTCACTTTCGAGATGTTCAGTTTCCATACCATCTGAAACAGATTTAAAATCGGTGTTTTCAATGTTTATCGGTTCGGGGGCTGAATGCTGCTGCGATTTCTCTATTTTTGTTTTCTTTGTGTTCAACGTTGCTCGATCAGCGGGCTCTTTCCTCTTTGGTTTTTCAACAGTAAATATAAACTTTGTCGGTACGGAATCTGGCTTCAAGCGAATTCTTTGTCCTCCCATTGGTTTTATGAAGCAATTAGCTTAAAAATGCTGACTACAGACATAAGAGTTTTTGTTTACCGGAGTGTTCTCTAGACGCAGTTTCACGAGCCATTGTGCCAGCAAATTCTTGTTTGACAGCGGCAGCGAATGCCATGATAAGTCCTTGCATTCCGCTTTGGAACTTCGGTTTTGACACCCAAAAGCTATGCAATGTTTCACCATGGATAAAGAAACTAAAAACTCGAGAAAATATTAGGTAAATACCAAGCTACTACTAATTTCCCTCTCTGCTTCCTTATACTTTAGAGCGAGCTAGACCCGATAGCCTCGTTTTGGCGTAAGCTCATCTGGAGACCGCTGATTTCGCGTGCTCAACTCCGATAAGAGCTATTACACGCTTGTCTTTGCTTCAACGACAAATGATTGACATGTTTATCGCGGTTTCGTATAATTAGTCGATTTTGCTAAATTATCACGTGGGAAAAACTTTGTCGGCGGTGCGTCTCAGGTTTTGACGGCTACGGCCAGAATTAGTAGAGTCGCGACAAACCATCCGCACTTTTAAAATGTTGGTGATGACAGAAAATATGTCTAAATAAACAATTTTGTCGCTAGTGCGGAAAGGCCCTAATGAAATTGAAAGGCGGAAAGACAATTGCAAATGCAAAAGTAATCAAGCGTAAAGGAAAGGCTGCAAAAGGGCATTGATTTATGTAAATAACCCGTGTGTCCGTTGATGACTCTGTTGCGTGATTTTAACTCATTGTTTTTTGATCAAATATGAGGAAAAAGAAACGAGAAGGCAACTAATTGGAAAGGCTAGCAGCGATGACTAAACCAAACGGCAAAAATTTAACTTCTTGCAGTCTGCTTTCACAGTTTGTTAACGATAGACGGCAAAATTTTCCTATAGTTTCGATTAAAAAATTTAAGGTTGAATGAGCAAAATTGTAGCCCGTTTTTGCCACTATTCGCTGCTATTGACGCAATTTATTAAAAAATTTCAAGTCCCTAAATGCTCTCCTTTTGCACCGTTTTTTAAAAAAATTTCCCCTCTAACTGCTACGCATTTCCTGTAAGTTAATTGCAACAATTTGTTGCTTCGTCAAGATAAAAAATTTTGTCTGAGAATTTTGATGTTCTCATTAGCTGTTTGCCAGATAGTGTGGGGATATTATAGGGAGAAGTTTCATGCTCATAGCTTCTGAGATAAAATATTTAAATAAATACACGTTACTCGATCGTTAAACATGTAATACGTGCTGATATTCATTTTTGTGATTGCGAAGTATTCCCAGAGCCCCGAAGAGGCGAGAAAAAATACAAGCAATACATTAGGTCGTTCAGTGCGGCCATTTCATTGCTCCGTAATTTTGCCCTCCTCTACAGCGTAAGACCGTGGCATATTTTGCGCGTTCTCATGACCTTATTTGGCAAAATGACATAGTAGTGGATTAGAAAAGACGCGTATCACCTATTCTAATACGAATATGCTTAGCAGATTTTTATTGCTTTTCATATAAGTGTATTTAAGGGAGGAAAAGATGCTGTTCATCAGTCAATTATAAATTGAAAGATACCGACAGAAGTCAACAGAAACACGACATTTGCCTTTCATTTTACAGCGAATCAGCATTCAAAGCGCCGGCTCTTTCTTCTTTTCAATCCTTCCGGCTGCCGATCACCACGAGGAAGAAATAACGAAGAGACGTTTTAAATGTTTGATTTTATTTTACTGTGCTATCCCTCGCAGGCTTTCGTTCTCTCGAAAGGACAATTGCTTTAGTAAATGCTAGTTTGACCTAGGAAGATAATTTAGCATCATTAACTGAGTTGATAACGTAAATGACCACCGTGAAGAGTTTCGAAGCCTAGCGTTAGCCCTTCGTCTTCCGCTCCGACGAAGAGCTAACCCTTGAAACTTCAGCTTCAAACCTCGTTACGTTGACCAATTACGTTATCAAGTCAGTTGATCATAATTATAATAAATAAGTCTGTTATACTCTCCCACCGAAGGAGCACCACAGTTTCCTTAGAAACTTACCCCCTTGTCCTAAGAAGAGTTTTATTTGAATTTCAGATGAGCCCGAAGTTGCAATTGATGGTAACCAAGAGCAGTTTATAGCTGAAGGCGAGAGCTTCACGTTGATCTGTCGGTATAACGCTTCACCGCCTGTGTCTGAGGTGCAGTGGATAAAAGATGGAAATGTGATTACCATAAATGCCACTGTGACCAATGGATCAAGAGTTACTAACATCTTTTATAGCGAAAGTCTATCACAGCTTTCAATCACCTCAGCTTCCTCACAGGATTCTGGAGTTTACATCTGCAATGTTACAAATAATGTAACTGATACAACAGATTCGACGTCGATTGTTATTCAAGGTATGTATACGATGTTCATTACTTCCTATACAACATATCTGTGGCATTATTTCTCTCAGTGTTCCTGGTTAAATTTTTTTGTTCGTTTAAAATCTTATTCTGTGGAAGGAAAAGCCAACCCAGCAGTTCTATGTAAACACAATTACACGAATTTATTTTTGCCACAAAAAAATTCTCTCGTCAAAATGAGCATCAAATTTGTTTGATCAGTCAAACAAAATTTGCCTTGATTTACGCGTTCAAAAAATAATTTAATTCCTTATCTCAATTTCTAGACGACAACCATTCCTTCCTCATATACTAATAAAAAATAAAAAAACAAATTTTAAAAAAATAACAAAAAAAAATGTCAATCATAGGAAAGTTTAACTTACTACACTTTAGAAAGCCTCGAAAGAAGACGTAAGAGAAAAACTGTACAATACCTTGGAATACCAAATAACTGACTAAAGTATTTCTGTTCTCTCACAGAGAAGCCCTCCACCAAATTGCAGCCAGAAACTGTTACCGTCAAGGAGGGAGAAAATGACACGTTATTTTGTAACTCTTCTGGAAGCTCTCTAACAATAACGTGGAAGTTCAACGGAATTGATGTAACCACCTCAGGGGATTCAAGGATCAGTTTATCAGATGGCAATCGACATTTGATTATAACGAACGTGAGCAGGGTAAACAAGGGGGAATACAAATGTGTGGCGAGCAACAAGGTTGGAAACGATACATCTAATACTGCCTTTGTACTGGTTGAATGTAAGTACAGAGCAAACGTACCAGGCCGTTTTAACTTATTGGCAGTCTTGAAGTTTCTTTTTTCTTGCTTGGCTTGGCTTGAGTTGATAGCAAAAAGATTGCATTCTTAAGTTGACATTATTATACTATTAAATAACCAAGCATTCACCAAAGTGGAGGTGGCAAGTGGCGGATATTCAGAGGCTTAATAGCCAATCAGGGCGGGTCTTCAACGCTACTATTACACTGATGTAGATTATTGATATTAACAATTTTGTTTTGTTTTTTGTTTATTCAATTCCTTTTAACGTTTGCTGTTTTTTTACAGTTATCAAACGGAGTAACTTTCATTCAAATCAGTGTTGCAGTGTTGTAGTATTTCAGCAAAAATTACCAAACGGCAATTTTTGCTGTATTTTGTGAAATACGTATGGTTTTGCAGTGACTCAGTTTTTCAATTTTTTATCTTCACATTACTAGTTGGACCTGAAATCTCCGAACCTCCGACTAATCGCACAAAAGAGGAAAAACAAACGGTTGATTTCAGTTGCGTAGTCGCAGGATACCCTACACCTGATGTCGTTTGGACAAAAAATGGACTGGAATTGAATGTGACAGGAGATATGCGACTTAGTGTATCTTCCAATGATGGGGACCACCAATTGAACATATCAAATGTTCAACAATCGGATGCAGGGCAGTACAGATGTGTAGCCAATAACAGTTTGGATACCGCGACTTCATCTTCAGCGACCCTAACAGTACAATGTGAGTGCCAAAGTAGTGTATATTTGCATATTTGCAACGTTCTAGTATTGATCACTTTTTTTATTTGAGTTTCCTCCAGCGTTGACCACAAATTCTATAGATCATTATTATTGACAAAACCTCTCTCTTCGGTTGATGTTCTTCTCGTACTGAAAATGGCAAAAGACCAAGTTGAATTAATGCGAAGAGCCAATGATGCTAAAAGTTCCTCAATGGATCAAATACATGTGTCAGACACTGCAGGGAGCTGCGTCCAAATTGTTCTCGACATCTCAGCTTCTCCCTCTCAAATCTTCGATTTGTGGTTTTTGATTAAAGGGTCCTGGGTAAGTTCTCGCTTTACAATAATTGTTCTCCCTTAACTTTAATATGATGTTATCAATGAAGAGCGGTTTCTATGTCGTATCACTGAATTTTAGTTGCACCAGAAGTCACAATCGATGGAGATCAAAAACGGTATTTAGCCAACGGCACTGATTTACTGCTGACATGCCAATTCAACGCCTTGCCTACTGTTTCTGAGGTGCAGTGGGTAAAAGATGGGATTGTTATTGCATCAACCCTTATTACGCCTTTGAATGGGTCACGTGTCACTATTTCACATCATAATGAAAGCCAAACTCAGTTGTCGATCATCGCAGTTTCCTTGGAAGATGCTGGAAATTACACCTGCAATGTCACAAATAATGTTGGTAGTTCCTCCTCAAATTGGACGTCGATTGTCATTCAAGGTATGTTGCGATGTAAATGGACTTAGACTTGAAACAATTTGGTTTGTCAATATATTTCTTGGCCGAAAGTGACCAAAAGCAGAAGTTCGATGTGAAGTCGAGGAACTGTTTTATACCAGGCTCAAATTTTTTAAAAGCTTGTGGCCAAAATTTGACTCGTGAATTGACACACTGAAAGACCATTATGTGCGTGTTCCTCTGAGACCTTACGGTCCCTCCAGAGTCTCAACAGGGTGTTGGCTTTTACGGCTAATGGTTAAAATTTTGGTCAATTTACGGCTAAACTTCATTTTCTATCCACAGTGATCACCAGAAATTTTTCAAAACCTAATCTTTTTCCGACTAACAATTAAAATTTGATAATTTTTACGTCTAAGGGCTAATGCTATCGGCCGTTAACGGTTAATCCATTGGGACCCTCTACTTCTCACATGTGTTGCAAGTAACATGTTTGGCCGAAAAATTTTATTCTCATGTAAATAAGAAAAAAAAAGCTCACTCAACATCATTGGGAGAAAAAACAAAAACAGTTGTGCATGTTTAGACGCCAACGTTCGTTCAGTCAGAGGAGGTATGGGAATTAAGTCATAAAACGCAGTAACCGGCCTAAGTGGAGACCTGCAAGAGAAAATTTGTAACATAGTAATCTGCTTTAAAGCTGACAAGAAGATTTTACGTTTACGTATGAGCTCTTTTCATTTTACAGTGACACCATCTATAGAGCAGGACCCAACAGCCATTACGGTCAAAGAGAGAGAAAACTTGACTCTATTTTGCAACGCTTTTGGGAGCTCTTTGAGGATATCATGGGAAAAAAATGGATCTGGTATAAATCCCAGTGAAGATTCGAGAATCCTTTTGTCAAGAGACAACGTACAGCTGACAATAGTTAATGTGAGCAGGAAAGACAACGGAGCCTATCAGTGTGTGGCAAGCAACGAGATTGGAGTTGCTACCTCCAATGCTGCCATAGTAAATGTTCAATGTGAGTACAAGTGTGGTTTACGAGCTGTTGCGAAATGTCAATTTACTGAAAAGATATGTTTGGCCTGAGAAGCGTGTATAATATAACCTTCAAGGGTAGTTGACCTGTTTTGAAAATCTTTCTTAACTATCACTCTATTGTTGCACAGCAGAGTTCTTCCAGATCGAACAAGCAGCTGATCTTCATGAGGATCATTTACTCTCATTTTGCATGATGCCTAGTTTCCCAGAAGTTGAGGTGCTGTACATGCATTTCAGGGTTATGGATTCGAGTCTTCTTTACGCCCAATTTTTTTGCAACCGCCGGCTTAATCTTAGTAAATGGCAAAGGGTGTTACTTTATCGGAAGGAAATAATCCTTGAAAAGCAGAATTGTAAACTATTTGTTGTTTTGTTTGTTGAGAACAACTCAATTACTGTTGTTGATGATTGCAGACTTGTTTATATAGGCGTTGATATTTTGAGTGTTGAAGTAAAAAAGTTGATTTCTTTTGGTCGCTTAGCTTTTACTCAAATCACAGCTGTTTGGTTATTAAAGGACACAGTCCTTCATTTGAAGCAGCAAGTGGTGCAATATTTTGTGAAATACGTTTGATACTGCTTCGAATGCAATTCTAATGTGTGTTTATTCATTTTTTATGTTTTTTTTTTAATATATCAGTTGGGCCTGAAATCTCCGAACCTCCAATTGATACCACGAAAATAGAAGGACAAACTGTTGTATTAAGTTGCTTGGTGGCTGGACACCCTACGCCTGCTGTTGCTTGGACAAAGAATGACGTCGAATTGAATTTAACAGCAAATTTACGATTGAGTGTCTCTTCCAAGAACGGAAATCACACTTTCAAAATAGCAGATGTTCAAAAATCGGATGCAGGACAATACAGATGTGTCGCTAATAACAGTTTGCAGACCTCTGAGTCATTTCCTTCGACTCTTACAGTGCAATGTGAGTGTAAAAGTTGTTTATCTCCGAAGCATTGCATTACTGAATGCTTAATTGTGTCTTCAGCGTTGTTGTCCTCAAATACCATAGATACAGGTTTTCGTAAAGCCAGTCAACCTTTGGTGGTACATTGCTAAGGATTTTGAAACGGACCAAAATAACTTGACATCTAAGTTTTGGATGGCGATTCTGTAAAGATATGTGCTAAGAATTGAAGGAAACATATTTTTACAGCATCGTCAAATTCATCTTTCAGCTCTCAAATCCTCCTTTCCTCCTCCTCAGTTCATAAGTTTATAAAGGACGTAGCTAGTATACCGTTACTCCGTATTTAACTCTAACTGTAAGAATTAGAGAGAAGTGATTTTATAAAATTGTATTAAATTTCAGTTGCACCAGAGGTGACAATTGACGGAGATCAAATACATTATGTAGCCAACAGCACAGATTTACAGCTCACATGCAGGTTTCACGCCTTGCCTCCCGCGTCTGAAGTGCAGTGGCTAAATAATGGGAATGTGATTGCATCAACCCTCAGCGTTCCCTCAAATGGGTCAAGAGCGACTATTTCACATCATAATGAAAGCCAAGCTCAGTTGTTGATCACCACAGTTTCCTTAGAAGATGCTGGAAATTATACTTGTAATGTCACTAATGTTGTTGGTAGTTCCTCGAATTGGACATTGATTATTGTTCAAGGTATGCTCCGTTATAAATAAACGCAAAAATACAATTTCCCATAGCAATCACTCGGCGTTAGTTATCTCATTTAGGATAAAAAAATCAGCTACCCAAGAGATTTGTATTGTTTATTTATTCGTTTGTTTGTTTGTTTTTGTTGGACTTTGTTTTTGCTTTAGTATTTGTTTTGTTTTGTTGTTGTTTTTTTTAGTTTGTTTGTTTGTTTGTTTGTTTGCCTCCTGGTCGTTAAGGACCGAGACGAGGAGCTCGATTTTGACATTCCTATATTTCAGACCCCAACTAGTTCTTAGTTATGTGCTTAGGAACCAGCTCAAGAACACCTATTTAAACTGTTTGGATACGGAAAAAAACGAATGATAGACAAACTTCATAAGTTTAAAATACTTTCTTGCATTTCTACAGTGACGCCTGCTATCGAGACGCACCCACAAGCTGATCCGGTCAAAGAAGGAGAGAACTTGACTTTCTTTTGCAACGCTACTGGAAGCTCTTTGACAATATCATGGACGAAAAATGGATCTTCTATAAATCCAAATGAAGACGTACGGATCCGTTTGTCAACAGACAAAGAGCATTTGACAATAAGGAATGTGAGCAGGAAAGACAACGGAGCTTACCGATGTGTGGCGAGCAACAAGGTTGGAAATGCTACCTCCAATGCTGCCATAGTGACTGTCCGATGTGAGTTCAACTATGGTTTACGACACGACTAAAAAATATGGATCGATCAAAATATAAATAGTTGTATACTTAAAATTCATTGTTGGTAAAGAATGTTTAGGAAAGTCGGTTTCATTTGCTTTCTTATGTGATACAGCGCTCTAACCACCATATCGCACTACATTTAGTAAATTATGTCTGATTTTGTAGGAAACATAATTTATTTTTCATTATTTATATTGATAGTTGCCCCTGAAATCTCCCAATCTCCAAGGGATACCACGGAAGTGGAAGGACAAACTGCCGAGTTCAATTGCGTAGTAGCAGGGTACCCTAAACCCGATGTTGCTTGGGAAAAAAATGGAGTGGAATTGAATGTGGCTAAACATGCGCGACTTAGAGTCTCTTCCAATGATGGAAACCACCGATTGATCATATCAAATGTTCAACAATCGGATGCAGGACAATACAAATGTGTTGCTAATAACAGTTTGGATACTGTGACTTCATCTTCAGCAACCCTAACAGTACATTGTAAGTCTAACAGTAGTTTTTCTGTGAAACGTGCGAGTGTGGAATATTCTTTTATTTGGTTTGTTGGTTGGTTTTTTTTTTCTATGTGTTGTCCATAAGTAATTCAGGTTATTATTTTTACAAACCCTACAAATCTTTGTGGTTTGCGAATTCGCTCTGGATTTGTCTTTAACTACTCGGTTAATTAATTTAAAAAGTTATTTTGTACTTCGATGGATGAATGTAGATGTTGGCCACTGGCGCCAATACACCAATATTATCCACTGAAATTTTACTCTGTAATTGACATATTTTCTCTCTTTGCTGCTCCATTTCTTGTTCTTGTTCCTTCATAAACCTTTCAGTCCACATGTATATTATTTTCACAAATTCGGCATTATCCAGAAACCTCTTATTAGAATTTGCAGACTCATAACTTCTAGTGTACGATTTTCATATGATACCAATTATGCTCGGAAAGTTATATCATCTATACACATAAGATAAAAAATAAATAAATAAAAGCCCATGATGATGATACAATTACAATCATTAAATCACATTTTAGTTGATCCAGAAGTTACAATTGATGGTGATAAGGAGAAGATTGTGGCTAAGGGCGACGATATCAAGGTAACATGTCGGCACAAGGCCCTACCGCCTGTGACTGAGGTGCAATGGATAAAAGATGGAGAGGTGATTTCAACAAACTCCACGAAAGTGATCAACAACTCCCGATTGAATATTCTGCACTTCAATGAGAGCCTCATACAGTTGTCGATCAGCACAGCTATCGTGGCTGATAGTGGGAATTACACTTGCAAGGTCACAAATATGGTTAACAGTTCATCAGACTCGACATCTATCATTGTCGAAGGTGTGTAAGAGCTGTTGACAAATTCTCATTAACCCGTGTTTTAGGGTAGGACAGCCATAAGCTGGGATTTCGCCACACAGACGTCGAAGAAATGAACACAGTTTTTAAGGTCTAATTAAAAGAAATGTGAGATCACCGGATACCGAGAGCAAGATTTCGCACGAGGCTCCAGGGCTGTCTATAAAGTGCATATTAAAGAGATAGGCAGCTGTGTACGCAGGTGTGCGCAGGAATTCCGAGTTACTTTATTGGTAACGGGGACTTCTTGATGTGTGCTGGGACATCCCAATTTTTAATGAGATAGATGATAAGCTACTCTCAGAGACGGTTACAACCTACTGGAATTACCAATAATCATTGCCTGTAACCGTTTCCGTTGCCCATAAACTTTTAAACATTTTTAAGATGAAGGATGTTTTTTTTCTTCTATTCTGTGTGACAAATTGTAATTTGTCCCAGCACCGGGGCATGGGTGAATATACATAATGTACACCTCAGATAAGTAAAATATTTTACTTTAGGTTTGATCAGAGCAGAAATGTTACTATTTCTTTTAATTTTTCCAGGGTTGCATAATCTTAAAGCACCTTGTGACTTCCTACGAAGTCTATGAGAAATTTCTTCAATGATTAATGTAGCGGAAATGCAGACTGTTTACAACATTGAAAACATAGTGGAGTGCTTCAGACTTAGTTTCTTTTCTGTTTTCCCCAATACAGTAAAGCCTTCCATCCTTACTCAGCCAAAAAGTGCTGCCCCTGAAGAAGGAGACACCGTCAAGTTGTATTGCAACGCTACAGGAAGCCCTATACTGCACATATCCTGGACGTTTGATGGATCTGTCATAACAGCAAACGAGAACTCCAGGATCAGTTTGTCCAACGACTCTCAAGAATTGACAATAACAAATGTGAAAAGAGGAGACAGTGGAGATTACCGATGTTTAGTGAAAAACAGGGTCGGAAATGACACTTCTGACCCCTCTGTGATAAACGTACTTTGTAAGTACGGAATAAGTTTGCTTTTCTAGGTCATGAAATCGTACTATAGTCGAGCTATACCCAATCTCAAAGACCTAACTTTTTTTAGCGTTATCGATAAGGTATAGACCAACTTCAGGTCAAGAGAAATGTAGTTGAACGAAAAAAATTAAATAAATAAACAGAATTGAGTGTAATAGAAATTTCCGGATTGTGTTACAACATTCTAAAATAGGGGTCCAAACAGTCTCTCGTAATCCTAGAGATGGAAAGACAATTACCTGCATTACCTTTTACAAATCAGATACGTTGCCTTTAGAAGCCAGATAGGGCCTGATTCTGTTTGAGTGAACGACAAGCTGTTTCTAGTTTACCCATTAAATAAGATAGATCTCTTAAATAAGATAACTCTCTCAGGAATGAATGAACGAACTGGCAGAAGAAGAGAGTGGGTTTTTCTAGAAATTTTTCGGAATTCTCTTGCTTAAAGGAACGTTTAGCGATTTATTTGTCACAAAAAAAAAGGAATGAAAAAATCATTCGACCGATTGTAGAACTGCTTAAGGTTATGCTTCTGGTTTATTTATCTATTCATTTTCATTATAATTTTTTTTTTTACAGATCAGCCTGAAATTATTACGCATCCTAAGAATGTTACACTAGAAGAAGGACTCACCATGACCTTATTTTGTAACGCGACCGGAAATCCACCACCAACACTATCATGGACCAAAGATGGATCTCCTATAAATAACAATCAAGGGATCCCTTTTTCAGGAGACAACAAGACACTGTTTATAGCGAGTATTAATAGATCGGAAAGCGGAAATTACAGATGTGTTGCCAGGAACGGTCTCGGAAATTATTCCTCAAATCCTGCAAAAGTCGACGTACAGTGTAAGTGCTCCAGTAATTCTTTTCTGTCTTTTTCCTAATTTGGAAGGAGAAATTCTGTACAGTTGATAGGGTTAAAAAGGTATTTGGCACAAATGAATGTGAAGGGGGAAGTAGCGATGGGTTCCTAGGAGTTGAAAACAACGACCTCAGGAATCACCTTTCAAATCTTAAACTGAGTTAATGTCAAGTATAAATCAGACATTTTTTTTTTCACCACAAACGTTTACCTACGAACACTAACACAATTTATGATATCATTGGTGTCGCAACTTGTGCAAAAGAAACGAAATGTTTGGGGCCGAAAGTTGAATGTGCGCCCAGTATTCACAAACAGATATCTGGCTTGTTATTTCAATTCCCTGTTGCGTAATTTTTTCCTTTTCTTCAAGAAATCTCGTTCGGTCCCGTATTTGGGTAATTTTCAGCAGTTTCGTGGTGAGAAGGCAGATTGTTGTGCTATCAATCTTGTCAGCTTCATCTGAATGTCGACAAGCACGCCATAGATGTTAGAACTTTTCGTTAAACATCGCTCATTATCACCGATGACATAGCATTCCTGGATCTTGGCAGAAATAACAAATTATGTTTTCTCATTTATCGTTAGTTAGATGATGAAATATATACAAGATAAGCATAAAAATAAAAATAAGAAGAATTGAAATAATCCTATAGTCTTTCACACTGGTTAAGATTCATGCTTTGACAATCCAAAGAAACAACAAAAAAATGACGAGGACTTTGATATATACAAAGAAATAAGCCGGTAGCTTTTGAAATTCATTTATTTGAGTTAACAGAATGTAACACTTTTCTTTTTAAATTCCAAGTTGCACCTGAAATCGTGGAAAATCCAAAGGATGTCACCATGGTTGAGGGAGAACATGTTGTGTTTAGTTGTATGGTAGATGGAAATCCTTCACCAGGAGTTACTTGGACGAAGAACGAGGAAAAACTGAACATAACAGTAAATCAACGACTAACAGCGTCGTCACTGAACAACAAGCACAATTTGATAATCACAGATGTTCATCGATCGGATTCGGGACAATACAGATGTGTGATTATTAATAGTGTTGGCAACATAACATCATCTCCAGGAGATCTAAATGTACAATGTAAGTAACTCACAAAATTTATTTGACTGTAAGATTATTTTCAATATTTCATAATCTTAGCATAGGTGACAACACAAAGAGATCTCTTTGTGTCTATATTTATCAAATAAATAGCCTCGACTGTGCTATGTGCTTTTGCAAAGCACACAGGAGGCGGTTAGAGCACTAAAGAAGTGTAGGGGGAAACAGGAGACGTAATTGAGTCTTTCCCTTTCCAGAAGAGCCGTAAGTTATGTGCCTTTGAACAGACACACAGACAAGAGAGTAGATTTTCATTGAGAAAACAGATGGGAGTACAGGTTTAAATGTGATGCGTACTTTTGATCAAGCTCAAAGTTAATATGCGATGGGTGGGTTTTTTCGAAAAAGGCAAGGTATGGAATACCGTCTGTAATCTGTTTTGACGGAAAGAAAGAAAAGCGATCTAATATGAATAAGTGAACTGAAACAAGACGAAATGAAGTGAAAATAAAACTTACGAAATGTGTAAGCCTAAAGGGAAAACGTGAGGTACCTGATAAAACTACTTGAACACAAAACCTTCTCTTTCCCACGAGCACATACTACAAACCATACATATCAACTATCGCCGCAGTCGAATAACTGTTGTAATATAGGTACTTTTGAATTCTGCTGTAAATGTAAGTTTTGATCTTAAAGCCATTCTATTTTGATTGTTCTGAGTACTCGTATCGAGATAAGAAACCAGTTTTCACTAGAATTTGATGATTCATTTAACATCAATCGCCGAAAAATTCATATCTTTCTTTTGCTACTCTAAACTACATGGCATCTTTTGTCCTTGTGGGATTTGATTCTTTTTAGGGCGTTCACACTTCCTCCGTAGCACTGGAAAAACGCGAAGTAGCCGTTTTGAAATTAAGCGCTCCTGCTATAATCACCTTGCGCGAGGTCATTTTAGCGAGATATGACGCAATCCTCGACCAATCAGGGCGCGCACATCTCTATAATGGCCGTAGCAATTATACGCTATAAATATGCGTTAGTGACGTAAACTTAACCAATACCGCGCGGGTAGGACAGAAAAAAAAAACTAAATAGGATGTTTTTTACTATACTGAGTGAGATTTGAAATTTTCCCTTTCAAAGCCGTGATGCTTGAAATACTGTTTAAAGAGGATGTGACGGATCAATTTTTTTAAAATTTGTGCTTGAAACGGGATCAGCAACCCTACCCCCCACCCCTCCCTCCTCAAATAGGTGTCCATGTAAGATATGGCTTTACTCAGATGCTCATTTCTAATAAGTACAGGCTACTTTGTGAAAAGTGTTCTTTGTTTGTTTATTTGTTTATATTGCCACTAACTTTACTCCCCTTGTTATTTTTGCTGTTTGTAATTAAACAACTGCACATGGGATCATTTCACTCACACAAATTGGACTGAAAATTCAAGAAAACAAAATGCATGTATGTGTCAGTGGACCCATTATGCATTGCACACTTATACAAGTTCACGACATATACGGAAGGCCACTGAAATACAAACGTGTGATGTGCTCGAAATTCAAGATAGGTTATTAAAATGAGAGTAGGCTAGAAAGCCCTTCAAATTTCTCTTGTTAGTTAAACCATAAACACTGCAGGCCTCTGCAAGAAGGTTATGGATGTATTTGATGTTGCCAGTTGAGTTAAAGACCAAAACAACAATCAGACTAAACTGCCTTTTTTTCTAGTTCCACCTGAATTTATCAGCAGCCCGCAGAATGTGACAGTAATAGAAGAGCAAAATGTTAACTTAACTCTGGACTGCACAGTTTATGGAAATCCTACACCAGATGTGAAATGGACAAAAGATGGAGTTGACATATCAGAAAATCAAAGGATTAGTGTTTCTGATTTTAAGGGAAACACGTCAAATTTGACAATTACCAATATTGTGCGAGGAGATGAAGGCCAATATAGATGTGTGGCAAATAGCAGTGTAAATAGTACCGCCTCAGCTCCAGGAAAACTGACAGTCAACTGTGAGTATTACTTTGAAGACTGCGGTATATGAGATATATACTAGTATTGGTTGGGTGGAACCTGTAGTAAGTCAGCACACCCGGTGCCTAAGACCCTTATACATGTAAGTGTCTGCTGAGAGGACACCCAAAGGAACTCGTAATGTCTGTTTGGTATTGTTTAGAGTGTTTGCTTAATCATTTATCTCCAAGAAGTGATTAACATTTAACTTCTCCTTATAGTATGAATATATTATTCAACAAATAGGTGTAAGAGAATACCAATGCAGGCCCCGGTTGTTCAGTGGTTGGATAACGCTATCCACTCCGTTGGAAAGTGTTATCCACTCTTTGAACGACTGGGCCCAGAAGTTTTTATCTTGATCTAGAACCAAATTCTCGCAAGCACATGTAATTTACAAGGAACTGTGTAAAAGCTAAAGAGAAGAATTTAAAAAAAGAACAGATATTGGGATTTAAAAGTTAATGCACATATACTCAGCAAAGGTTTTAGTACTGTTCTGTCATCTGCCATTAACGTATATTTTGGGTATGTCACTAAACATTTTTAGTATACATGTACCAGTTTGGTAAAACCTGCACAAAGGAAATATTTGCAAATAATGGGCAACATCTCTTGCGAAGAATGCATCCAAGGAGTTGAGAACAAGGATCAAAACTAGAATTCCACTTTGATACGTTTTGGAACCCTCTGTGACCAATTGACGTTTCATGAGCCAATCTGATGCCAGCATTATGCAAGACTGGCGTCAGACCACTTCTCACTTTGCCTTGCTTTTCTTGCATTATATGAGATGCATTTTAAATAAAACATTTGGATGATGTAGGTAGATAACCTAAAGCGTGGTTTGATTTGGTGTTTTTGGATGGGGGCTCATCAACATACATTTGCAAACAACAACTTAAAATTTACAGGGATACTACACACCAAATTGTCTAAAAATATAACACTTAATTCATAGAAATGTTTCAAATACATGAACTGTACACGTTTGTGGTAACTAACTTGAACAATCTTTATGATTACAGTTAGAGCAGATGTCAAAATAAGTGGCACTGAACCAAAGTTTGTTGAAATAAACAAACAGATCCATCTGACTTGCCAGTACAATGCTTCGCCGCCGGTGTCGGAAGTACAATGGGTTAAAGATGGAAATGTGATTGCTCGAAATGGTAGTGGTATTGGTAATGGATCGGTGAATGTAACACAGTTCACTGAAAGTCAATCTCAGCTGCTAATTTCATCAAGTACTACACACGATGAGGGAAATTACACTTGCTTCGTCACAAATACTGTTGGCAATTCCTCAGATACAACGTCAGTCGTTATACAAAGTATGTTTCTCTAAATGATGCACGGTATACTGATATTTTGTACCATTGCTTGATCTCATCAATTTGAGCAATGACCAGTAAGCAGATACTCATCTCTGTAGGGTTGTTGTTTAGAGTTTACTGTAGTTAATGGCATCCTCATTAACTTTGTTAACTTATTTTAAAACTGGTTTAATTTTTTTTTTGGATATTTTTTTATTCTTTGTAAAAATTTTAATTTTCTTCTAGCAACACAGATCCAAGCTCAACTGTTTTTTAACCCTTTACACCCTAACATCAGTTTGCATATTCTCCATACTGTTTACTATAAGTTTTCTCAGGTGCTGAAAATGTTGCACTGATATTAAAATAGTGGCATCGTCATTATTGTTTTATTCTCCGGCGAAAAGATATAGTGCTTTACAATCCTACATTTTGGACTTCAACTAGTGCTTAGTTATGTGGGTAGGAACCGGCTCAAGAACACCAATTTAAACTGTTTGGATACGAAAAATAAAAAATGAGAGAGAAACTGAGGACTTTTTAGGTAGAAAATACTTGTTTGCATTTCTACAGTTACGCCAGCTATCGACACGCACCCACAAGCTGATCCGGTCAAAGAAGGAGAGAACTTGACTCTCTTTTGCAACGCTACTGGAAGCTCTTTGACAATATCATGGACAAAAACTGGATCTTCTATAAATCCAAATGAGGATTTACGGATCCGTTTGTCACCAGACAACGAGCAGCTGACAATAAGGAACGTGAGTAGGACAGACAACGGGGCATACCGGTGTGTGGCGAGCAACAAGGTTGGAAATGCTACCTCCAATGCCACCACAGTGACTGTTCGATGTGAGTTTAACTATGATTTACAACACGACTAAAATATAAATCGTTTTATATTTAAGTGCCACTCTCGCTAAGAGCGGTCCACTCAACTTCCCGTCGGAAAAAAGTTTTCTTTTATTTTTTGCCCATGAAAAAGGTTTAGGACACATGTTTCAAAAATAGTTTAGTTGTTCTCCAATTCTCTTTTTTTGCGTCGCCACAAGGCAAAAATGATTTTTGGCTAGACCACCCCTGTGGACAGCGATCGAAATTAATTTTAAATTTCAAAGATTTTGTCCAGCGCGCAGCGACTGCAACAATATAGCTAATGTATCTTCATGGTAGCAATGTATCTTCTACGTTGAGGATTTTAGGTTTTCACAGGAACTGAATGAAGATTAGATGCCGAGTTGTCCTAAATCGTTGCGTAAACGTGATCGGTCGTAACGCTTGCGCGCTTGCGTTACTTACAAAGTAGACAAAGGTGATCGGGAGGCGCCTTCTCGATAAACGAACGAAGTTTGAACGGTCAAAAGGAGATCTTGGTCAACTCTAAGAATCATGCAAATAATCTTTGACACGAGCGCATTTGAGCAAACACATGGATTTGCGTTGTTTTTAAGAAGTTGGTGGATGGAAGCTAGAGATAAACCCGCCGGTTTGAGGCAATTTGTGACCTCATTGGTGTATAAACTCTGCACTGATATGCTTTTTCAACCCGATTAACGCCTGCATTTTGAGAATTCTTTCGTACAAAGTAGTGAGTTTTTGATATGCAAATTAAGTTCGAAGAGAAGGGTCTCCTCTGATCACGCTGGTGTGAAAAATATTTCAGCTGAAATTTCCATATTTTGTCTGTGAACTAACTGAATACACCTTGTAACTTGTAGCAAGGTAGAATTCCGTTAGCTACATTGTTGCAGTCGCTGCGCGCTGGACAAAATCTTTGAAATTTACACTTTCATTACACTTAACATTTATCTTTGATAAAAAAAAAATGTTTAGGAAAGTCGCTTTCATTTGCTTTCTTTTTTGATACAGCTCTCTAACCAACATGTCACACTACACCTTCTAAATTATGTTTGATTCTGTAGAGACTCATAATTTCTTTTTCGTTATTTATATTGATAGTTGCTCCTGAAATCTCCAAATCTCCAGTTGATGCCACAAAAGTGGAAGGACAAACTGTTGTGTTCAATTGCGTAGTGGCAGGATACCCTACACCTGATGTTGCTTGGACAAAGAATGAAGCGGGATTAAATGTGGCTGCTGATGCACGACTTAGACTCTCTTCCAATGATGGAAACCACCAATTGACAATATCAAATGTTCAACAATCGAATGCAGGACAATACAGATGTGTGGCTAATAACAGTTTGGATACTGTGACTTCATCTTCAGCGACCCTAACAGTGCATTGTGAGTCTAAGAGTAATTCCTCCGTGAAACGTGCGAGTGATGAATATTCTTGAATTTTTTTGTTTTGTTTTGTTTTTTTTTTCGGTGTTTGTATTGTAAATAAAAGCACATGATTAAGATACAATTATAATTATTAAATCATATTCTAGTTGATCCAGAAGTTACAATCGATGATGGTAAACAGAAGATTGTGGCTAAGGGCGACGATATCAAGGTAACATGTCGGCACAAGGCCCTACCGCCTGTGATTGAGGTGCAGTGGATAAAAGATGGAGAGGTGATTTCAACAAACTCCACAAAAGTGATCAACAACTCCAGATTGGATATTGTGCACTTCAATGAGAGCCTCATACAGTTGTCGATCAGCACAGCTATCGTGGCTGATAGTGGGAATTACACTTGCAATGTCACAAATATGGTTAATAGTTCATCAGACTCGACATCTATCATTGTCGAAGGTGTGTAAGAGCTGTTGACAAATTCTTATTCACCCGTGTTTTAGGGTAGGACAGCAATAAGCTAAGATTTCTCTTTACGGACTTCAAAGAATGAATGAACTCAATGTGAAATCTCCGGATCGCGAGAGTAAGAATGCGCATGAAGTTCACGAGTTGTTTATAAAGTGCATATGTAGAAGATGAGCAGCAGCTGCTATGTTTATTTTGTTTATTTATCTTCAAATATTTGCTGTGTACGCATAGTCTTAAAGCAACCCGAGACTTTCCTATGAAGTCCATGAAACATTTCGTTTTACGATTTGTTTAGTGGAAATATAGACTCTCTGATTACAACATTGAAAAAATAATGGAGTGCCCTGGACTTTTTTTCTTCTGTTTCCCCTTATACAGTAAAGCCTTCCATCATTACTCAGCCAAAAAGTACTGCTCCTAAAGAAGGAGACACCGTCAAGTTGTATTGCAACGCTACAGGAAGCCCTCTACTGCATATATCCTGGACGTTTGATGGATCTATTATTAAAGCAAATGAGAACTCCAGGATCAGTTTATCCAACGACTCTCAAGAATTGACGATAACAAATGTGAACAGAGGGGACAGTGGAGATTACCGATGTTTAGTGAAAAACAGGGTTGGAAATGACACTTCTGATCCCTCTGTAATAAACGTGCTATGTAAGTACAGAATAAGTTTGCTTTTCTAAGCCATGAGGGAACGAACTTTTGAGCAGTACCAGTAAAATATGAGTCAACTTAAGACCGAGAGAAATGTAGTTGAACTAAATTTATATGTGTATATATACATATATTTTCCAGGTTGTTTACAATATTCTAATACAAGGGTCCAGACAGTTTATCAGAAATGTGTGGACGAAAAGAGTGGGTTTTTCTAGACATTCTTTGGAATTCTCTTGCTTAAAAGAACGTATAACGATTTATTTGTCACAAAAACAGAAAAGAATTCTTAAGGTTATGTTTCTGGTTTATTTATCTGTTCATATTTTTCTGTTTACAGATCGACCTGAAATTATTACCCATCCTAAGAACGTCACACCAGAAGAAGGACTCCTCATGACCTTATTTTGTAACGCGACCGGAAATCCACCACCAACACTGTCATGGACCAAAGATGGATCTCCTCTTACTAACACCCACGGGATAATTTTCTCTGGAGACAACGATACACTGTCTATAGCGAAAGTGAACAGATCAGAAAATGGAAATTACAGATGTGTTGCCAGGAACAGCCTTGGAGATGATACCTCAAATACTGCAAAAGTCGACGTACAGTGTAAGTGATCCATCAATTATTTTCTGTTTTGCCTAATTTAATAGGAGAAATTCTGGTCACAGTTAAAAGGTGTTAAAAGGTATTTTGTGGGGAGGGGGGAGGTTAGCTATGTCAAATATAAATCAGACATGTTGAACACAATATTTATCTTCATTTTTCGAATTTTCGCAAAAATTGTGCAAACTTTAAAAATGGAAAGGAGGTGTTCAGGACGGAAAGTTGAATGTTCTTGCACAGTATTCACAAAAAAACATCCGGCTTGTTATTTCAGTTTTTGGTCCTGTATTTGGGTAATTTTGGGATATTTCGTCGTGGGAAAGTAGATTATAATGCCATTTATCTTGTCAGCCTCATATGAATGTCGACAAGACCGGAAGAGGAGATGTTAGAATTTTTCGTTAATAATCGCTCATGATCACTGATGACATTGCATTCCTTGGTCTCAGCAGAAAGTACAAATCATTTTTTTTTATGATATATCTTTAGTTAGAAGATGAAATAGACACTCAGCGACGAGCATAAAAACAGAAAGAAAAGGAAGAAGAAGAATTAAAATAACGCAATGGTCTTTCACGTCAGTGAAAATTTATGCTTTCACAAATCTAAAAATCAAAAACAAAAAAATGACGAGATCTTTGAGATATACAAAGGATACATGTACGCCGGTAACTTTTGAAATTCACTGATTTGAGTTGACAGAGCCTAACGCTTCTGTTTTTTTAATTCCAAGTTGCACCTGAAATTGTGGAAAATCCAGAGGATGCCACCACAGTTGAGGGAGAAGATGTTTTGTTTACTTGCACGGTAGATGGAAATCCTTCACCAAGAGTTACTTGGACGAAGAACGAGGAAAAACTGAATATAACAGCAAATCTACGACTAACAGCGTCGTCACTGTACAAAAATCACAGTTTGACAATCACAGATGTTCATCGATCGGATTCGGGACAATACAGATGTGTGATTATTAATAATGTTGGCAACTTAACATCATCTTCAGGGAATCTTAATGTACAATGTAAGTAACTTATAAAAATTTCTTTGACTGTAAAATCATATGAAAATCATGTAAACTGCTAAGCGCATGCTACAAAACATACATAACAATTATCGTCGTGGGCGAATAATTGTTTTGGTATAATTGCTTAGGTGCTTTTGAATTCTGTTGCAAATACCAGTTTTGATGTTAAAGCCATTCTATTTTTCAATCTATAGGTGAGATTTGAAATGTCCCTTTTAAAGCCGTGATGCCTAAAAAACTGTTTAAAGAGGATGTGACGGATCAATTTTTCTAAAATTCCTGCTTGAAACGGGATCAGGAACCCTACTTTACTTTACAGTCAGTTACAGAAATAAAATAGCCATCTTAATCTGCAATGAACTCCAACCTTTGCTGAATAGCATTTTTCTGGTTGGTTTGATTGCTTTTTCACTTAAATCGTTTGAAAATACTGTTACTAACTTTTCTTTCCTTATTATTTTGCTTTTTGTAATTAAGCAACAGCACATGTGATCATTTCATTAACACAAATTGAACTGAAAATTCTAGAAAACAAAATGCATGTATGTGTTAGTCGACTGAACTTCAGGAAACACCCATATCCATTATGCATTGCACACTAATACAAGTTCACTACATACACAGAAAGTCACTGAAAGACAAACGTGTGATGTGCTTGAAATTCAAGAATGATAATAGGCTGGAAAGCACTTCAAATTTTTCTTGCCAAATAAACCATAGATACCGTAAGCCTCTGCCAGAGGGTTATGAATGTATTTGATCTTGCCAGTACAAGTAAAGACCAAAACAACACTAAATTGCCTTTTTTTCTAGTTCCACCTGAATTTATCAGCAGCCCACAGAATGTGACAGTAATAGAAGAGCAGAATGTTAACTTAACTCTGGACTGCACTGTTTATGGAAATCCTACACCAGATGTGAAATGGACAAAAGATGGAGTTGACATATCAGAAAATCAAAGGATTAGTGTTTCTGATTTTAAGGGAAACACGTCAAATTTGACAATTACCAATATTGTGCGAGGAGATGAAGGCCAATATAGATGTGTGGCAAATAGCAGTGTAAATAGTACCGCCTCAGCTCCAGGAAAACTGACAGTCAACTGTGAGTATTACTTTGAAGACTGCGGTATATGAGATATATACTAGTATTGGTTGGGTGGAACCTGTAGTAAGTCAGCACACCCGGTGCCTAAGACCCTTATACATGTAAGAGTCGCCTCAGAAGACACCCAAAGAAACTTGTAGTGTCTCAAGTTGATATTTTTCACGGTGTTTGCTTAGTCCTTTAACTCCCAGAAGTGATTAAAATGTAACCTCTACCTCTAGTATGAATGTGTTCTTCAGCAAATAGGTGTAAGAGAATACCAATACTTATCAGGCAGGCCCCGGTTGTTCAAAGGCTGGATAACGCTATCCACTCGATAAATTTCCATCCAGTGGATGGTGCAGTACGTTTTCTTAGAACTTATCCGATGGATAGTGTTTTATCCGTTGGATAGTGCTATTCATTCTTTGAGCAACTGAACTCAGAAGCTTTTATCTTGATCTAGAACCAAATTTTCGCATTCACATGCAATTTACAAGGAACTGTGTAGCAGCTAAAGAGAAGAATTGAAAAAGACAGATATTGGGATTTAAAGGTTAATGCAGGTTCTAAGTGCACGTATACTCAGCAAAGGCTTCAGTACTGTTCTGTCATCTACATATAAACGTTTATTGTGGGTTTATCATGTGTAAACACTTTTAGTATGCATGTATCAGTTTGGCAAAACTTGCACAAAAGGAAATATTTGCAAATAATGGGCAACATCTTTTGCGAAGTATACATCCAAGGATTTGAGAAAAAGGATCAAAACTAGAATTCCACTTTTATACGTTTTGGAACCCTCTGTGACAAATTGATGTTTCATGAGCCGATCTCATGCCAGTATTATGCAAGAGAAGTTTCAAACCACTTCTCTATTTGCTTTGCATTTCTTGCATTATATGAGATGCATTTTAGACAAAACCTTTAGATGATATAGGTAGATAACCTAAAGCCTGGTTTGATTTGGTGTTTTTCCTTGTGGGTTTATCAATATACATTTACAAACAAGGAAAAATTTACAGGGATACTACACGCCAAATTGTCTAAAAATATAACACATAATTCATAGAAATGTTTGTGGTGACTAACTTGAACAATCCTTATGATTACAGTTAGAGCAGATGTCAAAATAAGTGGCACTGAACCAAAGTTTGTTGAAATAAACAAACAGATCCATCTGACTTGCCAGTACAATGCTTCGCCGCCGGTGTCGGAAGTACAATGGGTTAAAGATGGAAATGTGATTGCTCGAAATGGTAGTGGTATTGGTAATGGATCGGTGAATGTAACACAGTTCACTGAAAGTCAATCCCAGCTGCTAATTTCATCAAGTACTACATACGATGAGGGAAATTACACTTGCTTCGTCACAAATACTGTTGGCAATTCCTCAGATACAACGTCAGTCCTTATACAAGGTATGTTTTTCTGAATGATGCACGGTATATTGATATTTTGTACTATTGTTTGATCTCATCACTTTGAGCAATGTACAGTTAGCAGATGCTCTTCTCTGTTGGGCTGTTTTTTAGAGTCTACTGTAGTTAATGGCTTCCTCATTGACTTTGTTAACTTATTTTAAAACTGTGTTCCATTTTGTAAAAGTTTTAATTTTTTTTAATAAACACCTTTACACCCTAACATCAGTTTGCATATTCTCCATACTGTTCACTGTACGTTTTCTCAGGTGCTGAAAATGTTGCACTGATATTAAAATAGTGGCATCGTCATTATTGGTTTATTCTCCCGCGAGAAGATAGAGTGCTTTACATTCCTACATTTTGGACTTCAACTGGTGCTTAGTTATGTGCGTGGGAGCCTGCTCGAGAACACCTATGTAAACTGTTTGGATACGAAATATAAAGAATAATAGGTAAACTTTTTAAGTAGAAAATACTTGTTTGCATTTCTACAGTGACGCCAGCTATCGACACGCACCCACAAGCTGATCCGGTCAAAGAAGGAGAGAACTTGACTCTCTTTTGCAACGCTACTGGAAGCTCTTTGACAATATCATGGACAAAAACTGGATCTTCTATAAGTCCAAATGAGGATGCACGGATCCGTTTGTCAGCAGACAACGAGCAGCTGACAATAACGAACGTGAGTAGGACAGACAACGGGGCATACCGGTGTGTGGCGAGCAACAAGGTTGGAAATGCTGTCTCCAATGCCACCACAGTCACTGCTCGATGTGAGTTTAACTATGGTTTACGACACGACTAAAATATAAATCGTTGTATATTTAACATTCATCTTTGACAAAAAAAAATGTTAGGAAAGTCGGTGTCATTTGCTTCCTTTTTTGATGTAGTGCTCTAACCAACATGTCGCACTACATCTTGTAAATTATGTTTGATTCTGTAGAGACTCATAATTTCTTTTTCGTTATTTATATTGATAGTTGCCCCTGAAATCTCCAAATCTCCAGTTGATGCCACGAGAGTGGAAGGACAAACTGTTATGTTCAATTGTGTAGTGGCAGGATACCCTACACCTGATGTTGCTTGGACAAAGAATGAAGCGGAATTGAATGTGGCTGCAGATGCGCGACTTAGAGTCTCTTCCAATGATGGAAACCACCAATTGACAATATCAAATGTTCAACAATCGAATGCAGGACAATACAGATGTGTAGCTAATAACAGTTTGGCCACTGTGACTTCATTTTCAGCGACCCTAACAGTGCATTGTGAGTCTAAGAGTAATTCCTCTGTGAAACGTGCGAGTGTTGAATATTCTTGTATTTTTTTTTCTTTTGTTTTCTTTATTTTTTTCGGTGTTTGTATTTTTTTCTCCATAAGTAATTAAGATCATTCGTTTTAGAGACGCTACCAATTTTCAAGATATGCATACGAATTTGCTCTGGATTTGAATGTAACTGCTAAGTAGCTTGATTTAAAATGTTATTTAGTACTTCGATGGATGAATGTATATGTTGGCCACTGGCGCTAATACGTCGATATTATCCATTACAATTTTACTCTACAGTTGATATCTGTTCTCTCTATGCCGCTCCATTTCTTGTTCTTGTTCCTTCATAAACCTTTCAGTCCATATTTAAGTTATTTTCACAAATTCAGCACTATCAGGAACACCTGTCATAAGAGTTTGCAGACTCACAACTTCTAGTCTAGGATTTTGATATGATACCAATTATGCTTGAAAAGTTATATCATTTATACACATAGCATAATAAATAAATAAATAAAAGCACATGATTACGATACAATTATAATTATTAAATCATACTCTAGTTGATCCAGAAGTTACAATCGATGGTGGTAAACAGAAGATTGTGGCTAAGGGCGACGATATCAAGATAACATGTCGGCACAAGGCGCTACCGCCTGTGATTGAGGTGCAGTGGATAAAAGATGGAGAGGTGATTTCAACAAACTCCACAAAAGTGATCAACAACTCCCGATTGGATATTCTGCACTTCAATGAGAGCATCATACAGTTGTCGCTCAGTGCAGCTATCGTGGCTGATAGTGGGAATTACACTTGCAATGTCACAAATATGGTTGATAGTTCATCAGACTCGACATCTATCATTGTGGAAGGTGTGTAAGAGCTGTTGGCAAATTCGTATTTACCCGTATTTTAGGGTGAGACAGCAATAAGCTAAGATTTCTCTTTACAGACTTCAAAGAGTGAATGAGTTAAATGTGAAATCTCCGGATCGCGAAAGCAAGATTTCGCATGAAGTTCACGAGCTGTTTAGAAAGTGCATATGTAGAAGATGAACAGCAGCTGCTCTATTTATTTATCTTTAAATATTTGCTGCATACGCATAGTACTAAAGCAACCCGAGACTTTCCTATGAAGTCTATGAAACATTTCGTTTAACGATTTGTTTAGCGGAAATGTAGACTGATTACAACACTGAAAAAATAATGGGTGCTTTAGACTTTTTTTTTTCTGTTTCTCCCTATACAGTAAAGCCTTTCATCATTACTCAGCCAAAAAGTACTGCCCCTCAAGAAGGAGACACTGTCAAGTTGTATTGCAACGCTACAGGAAGCCCTATACTGCACATATCCTGGACGTTTGATGGATCTGTTATTAAAGTAAATAATAACTCCAGGATAAGTTTATCCAATGACTCTCAAGAATTGACAATAACAAATGTGAACAGAGGAGACAGTGGAGATTACCGATGTTTAGTGAAAAACAGGGTTGGAAATGACACTTCTGACCCCTCTCTAATAAACGTGCTATGTAAGTACAGAATTAGCTTGCTTTTCTAAGTCATGAGAGAACGAACTTTTGAGCAGTATCAGTAAGGTATAAGCCAACTTAAGATCGAGAGAAATGTAGTTGAACTAAATTCTTATCTGTGTATTTGTATATATTTGTACATATATATATATATATATATATATATATATATATAGGAAGTCTGCAAGTCGATTTTCGCGTGGAACAATAATAATAAATATTATGAGAGGAAAAAAGGACGCAACTACATTTCCCGACAAGCCTGTTTCGTGAATCGCTTCACTCTTCAGGAGTTTAAACCCCTGAAGAGTGAAGCGATTCACGAAACAGGCTTGTGGGGAAATGTAGTTGCGTCCTTTTTTCCTCTCATAATATTTATATTTATATATATATATATACACAGTATTGCGCGTAATGGAAATTTCCAGGTTTTTTACAATATTCTAATATATGGGTCCAAACAGTTTTTCATTTATCAGAAGTGTGTGGACGAAAAGAGTGGGTTTTTCTGGACACTCTTTGTTGCTTAAAATAACGTATAATGATTTATTTGTCACAAAAAGAGAAAAGAATAAAAAATTCTTGGATCGATCCTAGAATTGCTTGAGGTTGTGCTTCTGGTTTATTTATCCTTCATATTTTTCTGTTTACAGATCAACCTGAAATTATTACGCATCCTAAGAACGTTACACCAGAAGAAGGACTCCTCATGACCTTATTTTGTAACGCGACCGGAAATCCACCACCAACACTGTCATGGACCAAAGATGGATCTCCTTTAACTAACACTCAAGGGATAATCTTGTCAGGAGACAACGAGACACTGTATATAGCGAAAGTGAACAGATCAGAAAGCGGAAATTACAGATGTGTTGCCAGGAACAGCCTTGGAGATGATATCTCAAATGCTGCAAAAGTCGACGTACAGTGTAAGTGATCCATCAATTATTTTCTGTTTTGCCTAATTTGAAGGAGAAATTCTGGTCACAGTTAAAAGTTGTTAAAAGGTATTTTGTGTGGAGGGGGGGGGGGGTAGCTATGTCAAATATAAATCAGACATGTTGAACACAATATTTATCTTCATGTTTCGAATTTTCACAAAAATTTTGCAAACTTTAAAAATGGGAAAGAGTTGTTCAGGACCGAAAGTTGAATGTTCGTGCACAGTATTCACAAACAAATATCTGGCTTGTTATTTCAGTTCTCTGTCACGTAATTTTTTCCCCCTTCCTTCAAGAAATCTCATTTGGATTGTATTTTGGTAATTTTGGGTTACTTCGTCGTGAGAAGGTAGATTATATTGCCATTTATCTTGTCAGCTTCATCTGATTGTGCACAAGACCGGAAGAAGAGATGTTAGAATTTTTCGTTAAAAATCGCTCATTATCACTGATGACATAGCATTCCTAGGTCTTAGC
The DNA here is from genome assembly GCF_036669915.1 of Pocillopora verrucosa. Classification (NCBI taxonomy): domain Eukaryota; kingdom Metazoa; phylum Cnidaria; class Anthozoa; order Scleractinia; family Pocilloporidae; genus Pocillopora; species Pocillopora verrucosa. The sequence continues at coordinate 6,041,747 of NC_089323.1, forward strand.
AGAAATTACAAATCATTTTTTTATGATTAACTTTAGTTAGAAGATGAAATAGACACTCAGCGACGAGCATAAAGACCGAAAAAAAAAGGAAGAAGAAGAATTAAAATAACGCAATAGTCTTTGACATCAGTGAAAATTTATGTTTTGACAAATCTAAAAAGCAAAAAACAATAACAAAAAATGACGAGATCTTTGAGATATGCAAAGGAATAAGCCGGTAGCTTTTAAAATTTACAGATTTGAGTTGACAGAGCCTAACGCTTCTGTTTTTTTAAATTCCAAGTTGCACCTGAAATTGTGGAAAATCCAGAGGATGCCACCATAGTTGAGGGAGAAGATGTTGTGTTTAGTTGCATGGTAGATGGAAATCCTTCACCAAGATTTACTTGGACGAAGAACGAGGAAAACCTGAATATAACAGCAAATCTACGACTAACAACGTGGTCACTGAACAACAATCACAGTTTGACAATCACAGATGTTCATCGATCGGATTCGGGACAATACAGATGTGTGATTATTAATAATGTTGGCAACCTAATATCATCTGCAGGGAATCTTAATGTACAATGTAAGTAACTTATAAAAATTTCTTTGACTGTAAAATGATATGAAAATCATCAAAAACTACTTGAACACAAAACCTCCTTTTTCCCAAGAGCACATGCTACAAATCATACATAATAATTATCGTCGTTGGCGAATAATTGTTTTGTTTCTCAGGTGCTTTCGAATTCTGTTGTAAATATCAGTTTTGATGTTAAAGCCATTCACAAATTGAACTGAAAATTCTAGAAAACAAAATGTATGTATGTGTTAGTCGACTGAACTCCAGAAAACAGCCATTTTTTTTTTGTCTTTAATTTTTTTTTTGGCATTTTACAAAACATTACTCTACTTACAATACACTACAGAACTCAGTTACAATACGTCACTTACAATAATCCACTGAGGACACACCACGAACAAAGTATAGTTTACAATAAACTTGATTACAGTAGATGACTTACCTTCGATTACTTACACTACCTACACAATGCTCTAAATTTACATTATTTTATGACAGAAAACACCCAAACCCATTATGCATTGCACACTAATACGAGTTCACTACATATACAGAAGGTCACCCCTAGATTCTGGAACGATCTTCCGGGCTCTATCAGAAACACCCAATCTTTTTCAATCTATTAAAACTTTTTTATTTGCAAAAGCTTTTTATTTCTTTGTATCTAATTTTATATTTTTGCATCTTCTCAGTGACAATTTTTTTTTTAGTTTTTAGTAACTATCAGGGTTAACTTTTAATTGTAATGCGAATTTGAAAATTCTCATATTTATAATTGCGCGACATGAGTCTATAAATTATTACTAAATTATTATTATAAGGTCACTGAAAGACAAATGTTTGATGTGCTTGAAATTCAAGATAGGTTATTAAAATGATAATAGGCTGGAAAGCACTTCAAATTTTTCTTACTAATTAAACCATAAACAGTTTAGGCCTCTGAAAGAGGGTTATGGATGTATTTGATGTTGCCAGTAAAAGGAAGGCTAAAGACTAAAAAAGACTAAAAAAGACTAAAAAAGTAAGACTAAAGTAAGACTAAAGTAAGACTAAAGTAAGACTAAAAAAACACTCAGACTAAATTGCATTTTTTTCTAGTTCCACCTGAATTTATCAGCAGCCCACAGAATGTGACAGTAATAGAAGAGCAAAATGTTAACTTAACTCTGGACTGTACAGTTTATGGAAATCCTACACCAGATGTGAAATGGACAAAAGATGGAATTGACATATCAGAAAATCCAAGGATTAGTGTTTCTGATTTTAAGGGAAACACGTCAAGTTTGACAATTACCAATATTGTGCGAGGGGATGAAGGCCAATATAGATGTGTGGCAAATAACAGTGTAAATAGTACCGCCTCAGCTCCAGGAAAACTGACAGTCAACTGTGAGTATTACTTTTCAGACTGCAGTATATGAGATATATATATTATTATTATTGGTTGAGTGGAACCTGTAATAAGTCAGCACATCAGGTACTTGAGACCCTTATACATGTAAGAGTCTTCTCAGAAGACACCCAAAGAAACTTGTAGTGTTTGCTTGATATTGTTCACAGTGTCTGCTTAATCCTTTACCTCCCAGAAGTGATTGATATGTACCTTCTTCCTATAGTATGAATATGTTATTCAACAAATAGGTATAAGACAACACCAATACTTATCAGGCAGGCCACGGTTGTTCAAAGGTTGGATAACGTTACCCACTCAATAAATCGCCATCTGGTGGTTGGTACAATACGTTTCCTTGGCAGTTATCCGTTGGATAGTGATTTATCCGTTGGGATAGTGTTCTCCACTCTTTGAACAACTGGGCCCAGAAGTTTTTATCTTGAACTAGAACCAAATTCTCGCAATCGCATGTAATTTACAAGGAACTGTGCTGCAGCTAGAGAGAAGAATTAAAAAATATATATATAAAGGTTAATGCAGGTTCTAAGTGCACATGTACTCAGCAAAGGTTTTCTTGCTGTTCTATCATCAACACATAAACGTTTATTTTGGGTGTGTCGTGAAAACACTTTTAGTATGCATGTACTGTAGAATGTATCCAAGGATTTGAGAACAAAGATCAAAACTAGAATTCCACTTTGATATGTTTTGGAACCCTCTGTGACAAATTGATGTTTCATGAGCCAATCTGATGCTAGCATAATGCAAGACTGGCGTCAAACCACTTCTCTATTTGCTTTGCATTTCTTGCATTATATGAGATGCATTTGAGATAAAACATTTGGATGATATAGGTAGATAAACTAAAGCGTGGTTTGATTTGGTTTTTTTCCTTGGGGGCTCATCAATATACACTTACAAACAACAAGTAAAAATTTACAGGGATACTACACACCAAATTGTCTAAAAATATAACACATAATTCATAGAAATGTTTCAAATAGATGTACTATACACGTTTGTGGTAACTAACTTGAACAATCTTTATGATTACAGTTAGAGCAGATGTCAAAATAAGTGGCAGTGAACCAAAGTTTGTTGAAATAAACAAACAAATTCATCTGACTTGCCAGTACAATGCTTCGCCGCCGGTGTCGGAAGTACAATGGGTTAAAGATGGAAATGTGATTGCTCGAAATGGTAGTGGTATTGGTAATGGATCGGTGAATGTAACACAGTTCACTGAAAGTCAATCTCAGCTGCTAATTTCATCAAGTACTACACATCATGAGGGAAATTACACTTGTTTCGTCACAAATACTGTTGGCAATTCCTCAGACACAACTTCAGTCCTTATACAAGGTATGTTTTTCTGAATGATGCACGGTATATTGATATATTGATATCTCATCACTTTGAGTCAAGTACAGTATGCAGATACTCTTCTCTGTGGGGCTGTTGTTTAGAGTTTACTGGAGTTAATGGATTCTTCATTAACTTTGTTAACTTATATCAAACTGATTCCATTTTTTTTTTTTGGATATTTTTTATCCTTTGTAAAAGTTTTAATTTTCTTTAAGAAACACAGTTCCAGGCTCAACTGTCTTTTACCCTTTACACCCTAACATCTGTTAGCTTACTCTCCATACTGTTCACTATACATTTTCTCAGGTGCTGACAAGAGAATTTGTGTAACAAGCAAGAGCTTCTTCTTTCCTTTATTCGTGATCTTAATGTGTCATTAAGGTGTAACTTTGTTAGGAGGAATTCGATTCTAATCACTCTTACAGGTTAAAGGGATAAAGTCACCATTTGGCAGCTTACACTTCTAAATGTTTCTTCCCCTCCCTCCCTCCCTCCCCCCTTCCCCCCCTCCTTCCCCCCTTCCCCCCCTCCTTCCCCCCTTCCCCCCCTCCCTCCCCCCTTCCCCCCCTCCCCCTCCCTCCCCCTTCCTCCCTTCCCCCTCCCTCCCCCCTTCCCCCCTTCCCCCTTCCCCCGCAAAAAGAGAAAGGTCAATTGTTCCAACAGAAAGAGGAAAACCAAGAATTAACCCAATGTGGAAAGAAACAAAAAATTACGAAAAAAAACAGCTGCACATAAATACACTATATCTATGTGTCTCTCTATTCTATTTTAACCATAATTACACCAAATAATGTAGATCTTCAACTAAGCCACATTTGCTGTCAGTTATTGGTAGTTTTGTTTTTTGTTCATTTTCAATGGTCTGTGGTAATTGAGACTGCAACCGCTTGGATATGGGAAAGATTCTCATAAAACGTGGTCTTGCTTATGTTTTGGGGTTAGAGGAGCCTAAAGACAGAACATGCACAAGATGACGGGAGCAGCAACGCAAATTATATTGATAAAATCATTCCAAAAGCTGAACAGTCGATATACAAAAAAACTCGATCTCCGTAACAATCTTATCGAAATAATTAAGAAGAATGAATTTATTTTCCTGTATCAGTAATGTGGAACTTGACCAATGTAGAACGATTTTAAAACTCTTCATCTATTTGGTGAAATTGCACATTTTAATGAGTAATGAAGTATTGTTTAATTCCACAGTGGTGCCAGACCCACCGCAGACATTGACAGTTGATTCAAAGGGCTCACGGGTGGTGATTATCTCTTGGACAGCTGGTTTTGATGGAAATAGTGCCATTGAGAACTTCACAGTGGAGATCAGTGAAGATAATGAGATCTTTAAGGGTGTTGTTTGTCAGGGATCACTCTCAAGCAGTGCCTGTGTGGTGTCCAGTTCCTCCACAAAAGCCTCTCTTACAAGTCTTCTTCCTTGGACGACATATAATATCAGAATGTTTGCGACAAACACAATTGGCCAAAGTAACAGTAGCCATATTCTGAATGTTACCACAGATGAAGAAGGTACATGTATGCTATTTACTCTCTGCATTTCTTTGCTGTGTACGGAAGGGGCCACACCGATAATAGCTACCGGAGTATTATGAAAGGGGATAAGGGCGTGTAGACTTTTTGGAAATTGTGGTAATTACTTTATGAGGGCTATTGTATGCCATGTGTCACAAATTTGTGGAGAAAACTTGTACAACAATCTAAGTGTGTATTAACTGCGAAAGTTTTGCAAGCAGTAGTGAGCAGGTGCTAGTTTATGTACTTTTGTGCGGAAATCAAGCAAACACAATTTTGCTACAATTTTCATGTGTTATATATTGACATACTAAAAGAGCTGTATGTATATATATATATATATATAGATATATAGTTTTTAATTCACTTTGCAGTGCCAAGGGAAGCTCCGACTTTTTATGTGATTATTGTCAATTCAACTGCAGCGAATGTTTCCTGGCAGGTAATTATCAGACGTTACATTTATCTCCGAATGATTTGTTGTTGTTGTTGTTGTTTTAGTACTGACATGTTTTATTTATTCCCTCCACATTTTACAACAAGGAAGGAGAGTTTCAAACCTAAATTACTAGTTCACACAACTGTTTTGTTAAGTACAGTGTTAAATACGATAATTACAAGTATGCTAAATGATGCGAAAGTACGTATGATAAGACGAAACTTTAAATCTTGAATACTTCGTTAGTTTTCGAATAACCATGCGCGTGTTCGGCTCTCTGCGGGTTTAAATTTGAAATTGCGTAGACGTAGACAAGTAGACGAGACTCTGCTCTTAATTAACTTGGACAGCAGCTTACTTTTACATGTCGGCGATGTCAGCAACGACATTATTTTCAGCTCCCTCCGTTAGATTCCGTGTTGTTGTGTACCATTTAACGTATACATGTCACGGATGACGCGATGTAGCTAGCAAGACCATCGTTTATACCCTTGCCTGTGGCTTCTGTGTCGCGTTTTTAGTTTACAGTTGTAATTTCATTTTAATGATTTTGAGATCCACTTCAGACTAAGCGTAAGGAAACTCCGACTTAATTTTAATTTTAAAAAAATTGAATCAATAAGTACATGAACTGTTCATGATAGTATAGTACAACAACTGGACGCCTTTAAGTATGTGTAAAAAGTATTTTATTCATCAAATAAATGTTTTTTTTTAACTTTACAAAACCAGATGCTAAGTAAGGACAAGGCTAGAGGTGCCATCTTGGGCTATTACGTTTTGCACCGGGTTAAAGACACTCCACCCTGGACAAATGAAAGTGTTGATAGAGCTGAAAAGACATCACTTCTAGTAGGACCACTAAATGAACACACTACATACGAGTTTGCCATGCAGGCGTTTAACAGTAAAGGTGTCAGTAATTTAAGTGCTTTGGTGGAAAAGACTACCGACCAGCATAGTGAGTGTTACTTTATTTTACTCATGTTCATCTTTTGTATATAATTGTTTTTCGAACATGATTTTTATGGTTTGTACAATCTCGGACAATGATTATTTGCTGTATAACTTACAGTGTAGTTCTTCTAGTGAGGTGTTCTTTCATTACTGAACGTATAACGAATCGTAGGAAAGATTAGTCACAATGGTAATTGCATTTGTTGTACACATGTTCTAATGAACCTATTGATAGAGGCGTGCCTCATGGTAATTGGCTATTATCGATTGAGTTGACAACGTAAACTGACCTCCGTGAAGAGTTCCAAAGCCGAGGTTTCGAGCGTTATCCCTTCGTCAGTGCTCTGACAAGGGGCTAACGCCAAAACGTCCAAAACGTCAAAAAAGGTCGAAACGTCAGCTTTGAAAATCTTTACATCGGCCAATTTATGTTATCAACTCAGTTGATAAGGCCAAATTACCCTGTTATACTCTCCCACTGACGCAGCACCACGGTTTCTTTAGAAAGTTATCCCCTTTAGTCGTTCTCTCCTCCGTTTACTGCCCGGAAAAGTACATCTACGAAACCTTATGATACAATTTCTTTGCTTTCAGAGCCTAGTGGGCCACCGCAACAAGTCACACTAAGCGATGTAACGTCTACAAGTATCAATGTATCCTGGGGTCCTGTCCCTGCTAATGATCGAAATGGAATCATCCTAGGATATAAACTAAATTATCGAGCATTACCAAATCATGGCATCGTTACCGAATTCCTTAATATCAGCAATGAACAACAAAATGAAGGAAGAACAAAGATATTACAGACTCTGAATGAATTTACCAACTACAGCGTTAGCGTGTTAGCGTTCACTATAGTGGGAGATGGACCACCAAGCTTTGCCAAGTTTGTGCAAACGTTGGAGGACAGTAAGTTAACCTAATATCTTTTCTATTGTGTTACTCTAAGTTGAATGCGATAAATTTTCCTATGTATAACAATGTCTTAGATCTCAAACTGTCAACTAACCTATGTAATGTAAACGGAATTAGCCACCCTCTTACAAAACTTAAGTCGCGCAAGTCCCCCGGGTCTGATCAGCTTTCAATGCTTGTTCTGAAGGAATGCGCAGTCAAGTGAGCGCCTTCTCTTTCATTATTAAACAATTCCTTCGATATTAGCCAGATGCCGTTGTCGTGGAAGATAACCGTTATTTCCTCTGTCTACCCTTTCTTTTTTTCTTTCTTTCTGTTTTTTTTTTTTTTATTTATTTTTATATATATATATATGAGCGGAGGTGTACTGAGAAGAGGAAATCCTTTTCGATAAAATATTTTTAATAAGGAATCTACGTGCAATAAGCAATGATTTTCTTACTTATCCGAGTTTATCTTCAGTTCTAGCTAAATGCTGTCCCAGCTTATTTTGTTTTCATCCTTTGCGCAGGGTAATTGGGTATTATCAACTGAATTGACAACGTAAATTGACCTCCGTAAAGAGTTTCAAAGCTGATGTTTCGAGCGTTATTCCTTCGTCAGTGCTCTGACAAGGGACTAACGCCGAAACGTCTCAAACGTCAAAAGCGTCGAAACGTTAGCTTTCAAACTCTTTACATTAGCAAATTTACGTTGACCAACTCAGTTGATGATACCAAATTACCCGGTGAAGTGTGAAGTGTGTATAGGAAGGCCTGCGTAAGCTCTATGGCACGTTGTTGTGTAAGAAAAGAATATGATTGGGTTTCTTCAATTCATTTATGGTTTTTTCGGGTTTAATTCGATGTCGGTTCAGGGCCATACCTCTGTATTTCGACTTGTTATCGATTAGAACGTAAAAGGTTCGTCGTAAAACGCTCTCACGTGCACATGTGCATATTATTTTAGTCTGAACATATCTAACCTATTCTTTAGAGAAGAGCCGAAAGGTCAAAATATGCAAAAGAAAAGAAAAAAAAGAAACACAGAACATTAAAATAAAGGTTGACGGGATCTGAGCTCGAACATGTTAATTCCGAATCCTTTGGTTTTTTTTTTGGTTTTTTGTATCATATATCGAAAGTAATGTACAGTTAAGCAGTTTCCGCAAACGTGTAACTTCTTAAGCTGGAACCTGTTTGACCACTCCCTTCGTATACAAAGTCCATTACATATGCCTATGGTTCATTTCAGAACCTTCTGCTGCTCCTTTGAATGTGAGAGGACGTAACACAAGCTCAACCAGCATCTTTGTAATATGGGATGATGTTCCGGCTGCTCATGAAAATGGTATCATTACGAGTTACAACATCACTTATCACTCACTGACAGAGAATCACAGTAACAGTACAACAGTGGATTATCCAGATCGTCAAGTGACTCTGATGGATCTGAGAGAGTTTGTTAACTACAGCATCACAGTGTCTGCTTCCACTGTGAAAGGAAATGGACCTGAAAGCAATCCTGTTATTATCAGTACTGGCCAGGATAGTGAGTAATTTTGCTTTTGGATTAATGCTCCTCGTTGCATTTCAGAAATCAGTTCTAATCTGCTAACACAGTCAGGCCCAGTACCAGACCTAATATAGGTAGTAGCAGCTATTTTTTTTACGGACATAAAAAAAGATTGGTATTGATTATTTCGCTGTTAAAGCAGTTCTTACCTCCTTTATATTAGAACCATCTGCTGCTCCTTTGAATGTGAGAGGGCATAACACAAGCTCAACCAGCATCTTTGTAAAATGGGATGATGTTCCGGCTGCTGATAAAAATGGTATCATAACGAGTTACAACATCACTTATCACTCACTGACGGAGAATCACAGTAACAGTACAACAGTGGATCATCCGGATCGTCAAGTGACTTTGATGGGTCTGAGAGAGTTTGTTAACTACAGTATTACACTTTTTGCTTCCACTGTGAAAGGAAATGGACCTGAAAGCGATCCTGTTATTGTCAGTACTGGCGAGGATAGTGAGTAATTTTGCTTTAAGTTTAATGTTCCTCATTGCATTTCAGAGATCAGATCTTATCTGCTAACACTGTCCAGTCCAGTGCTAGACCTAATATAGGCAATAACTATTTTTTTTCGGGACATAAAAAAAAGGTTGGTATTGATTATTTCCCTGTTTTAAGCAGTTCTTACCTCGTTTTATCAGAACCATCTGCTGCTCCTTTGAATGTGAGAGGACATAACACCAGCTCAACCAGCATCTTTTTAAAATGGGATGATGTTCCGGCTGCTGATAAAAATGGTATCATTACGAGTTACAACATCACCTATCACTCACTGACAAAGAATCACAGTAACAGTACAACAGTGGATCATCCAGATCGTCAAGTGACTCTGATGGGTCTGAGAGAGTTTGTTAACTACAGCATTACAGTGTTTGCTTCCACAGTAGAAGGAAATGGACCTGAAAGTGATCCTGTTCTTATCAGTACTGGCCAGGATAGTGAGTAATTTTGCTTTAAGATTAATGTTCCTCGTTGCATTTCAGAAATCAGTTCTAATCTGCTAACACAATTAGGCCCACCACCAGACCTTACATAGGCAGTAAGTATTTTTTCTTTATGGACATGAGAAAAAAAGTTGGTATAGATTATTTCGCTGTTTAAAACAGTTCTTACCTCGTTTACATCAGAACCATCTGCTGCTCCTTTGAATGTGAGAGGACATAACACAAGCTCAACCAGCATCTTTGTCACTTGGGATGGTGTTCCGGCTGCTGATAAAAATGGTATCATTACGAGTTACAACATCACTTATCACTCACTGACAGAGAATCACAGTAACAGTACAACAGTGGATCATCCAGATCATCAAGTGACTCTGATGGGTCTGAGAGAGTTTGTTAACTACAGCATCACAGTGTTTGCTTCCACGGTGAAAGGAAATGGACCGGAAAGCGATCCTGTTATTATCAGAACTAGCGAGGATAGTGAGTAACTTCGCTTTTGGATTAATGTTACTCGTTACATTTCTGAAATCAGATTTTATCTGCTAACACTGTCCAGTCCGGTGCCAGACCTAATATAGGCAGTAACTATTTTTTTAGGGACATAGAAAAAAGGTTGGTATTGATTATTTTGCTGTTTAAGGCAGTTCTTACCTTGTTTATATTAGAACCATCTGCTGCTCCTTTGAATGTGAGAGGACACAACACAAGCTCAACCAGCATCTTGGTAACATGGGATGGTGTTCCAGCTGCTGATAAAAATGGTATCATTACGAATTACAACATCACTTATCACTCGCTGAAGGAGCATCACCGTAACAGTACAACAGTGGATCATCAGGATCGTCAAGTGACTCTGATGGGTCTGAGAGAGTTTGTTAACTACAGCATCACAGTGTTTGCTTCCACGGTGAAAGGAAATGGACCTGAAAGCGATCCTGTTATTATCAGTACTGGCGAGGATAGTGAGTAATTTTGCTTTTGGATTAATGTTCCCCGTTACATTTCGGAAATGAGTTCTTATGTGCTGACACAGTTAGGCCCAGCACCAGACCTAATATAGGCAGTGACTATTTTTTTCTTTGTGGACATAAGAAAAAAAGGTGGTGTCGATTATATCGCTGTTTATAACAGTTCTTAACTCGTTTATATCAGAACCATCTGCTGCTCCTTTGAATGTGAGAGGACATAACACAAGCTCAACCAGCGTCTTTGTATTATGGGATGATGTTCCGGCTGCTGATAAAAATGGTATCATTACGAGTTACAACATCACTTATCACTCACTGACGGAGAATCACAGTAACAGTACAACAGTGGATCATCCAGATCGCCAAGTGTCTCTGATGGGTCTGAGAGAGTTTGTTAACTACAGCATCACAGTGTTGGCTTCCACGGTGAAAGGAAATGGACCTGAAAGCGATCCTGTTATCATCAGTACTGGCGAGGATAGTGAGTAATTTTGCTTTTGGATTAATGTTCCTCGTTGCATTTCAGAAATCAGTTCTTATGTGCTGACACTGTCCAGTCCAGTGCCAGACCTAATATAGGCTGTAACAGTTTTTTTAGGGACATAAAAAAAGGTTGGTATAGATTATTTCGCTGTTTAAAGCAGTTCTTCCCTCATTTATATCAGAACCATCTGCTGCTCCTTTGAATGTGAGAGGACATAACACAAGCTCAACCAGCATCTTCGTAACATGGGATGATGTTCCGGCTGCTGATAAAAATGGTATCATTACGAGTTACAACATCACTTATCACTCACTGCAAGAGAATCACAGTAACAGTACAACAGTGGATCATCCAGATCATCAAGTGACTCTGATGGGTCTGAGAGAGTTTGTTAACTACAGCATCACAGTGTTTGCTTCCACGGTGAAAGGAAATGGACCTGAAAGCGATCCTGTTATTATCAGTTCTGGGGAAGACAGTGAGTAATTTGCTTTTGAATTAATGTTCTATGTCGCATTTCAGAAATCAGTTCTTAACTACCAACACATACTTCTCCAGTACCAGACCTAATATAGGCAGTAACTATTTTTTTTTTATATTCATTAAAAAAATGGTATTGATTACATCGTTGTTTAAAGCAGTTCTTACCTCATTTATATCAGAGCCATTGACAGATATGAGAGAAACGTCGTTTGAATCGGCGTGCTTCTAACTTAGACAATGCTTCATAGTTAATCAGCTCCGGAGATGAAGCTTATCGCTTCCAAACACATTTTCGGTTATATTGGTATTGAATTTCAAGGCGCTTTTTCGCAATTGAATGTTCAGACGCATGTCAATACTTTTGCGTACGTTTTTGTACATTAAGTGTCCTCTAGGGTCAGCTAAAAACGGAAAGCATGCTTCATGGATTACTCACGGCGTGATAAAGTCACGTAAGAAAAAGAAGGGGCTCAACAAGAAAGCAACAAGATCTGGCCGACAAAAGTCATGGACGCGTACTGCTTCATAAACAACTTATCAAAAATGCTGGCAACTCTTCCCAGAGGGAACACATTAATAAGATCTCTGAAGATCTAAAGATCTCTGGAACCCGAAATCGTTTTAGAGCTGCATCTCATCGGCCAGTAAAGGATCAAACAAGCTAACCTCCCTGAAACTGAATGATGTAACGATGGGAGAGGATTCAGATGTTGCCGAAAACATGAATTTTACATCCGAGGATTATGCAAATATTTTTATGGATAACAATGTCTTGGATCTCAAACTGTCAACTATCCTATGTAAAGTAAACGAAATCAGCCAGCCTTTAAAAAACTAAACCTGCGCAGGTCCTCCAGTCCTGATTAGATTTCACCGTTTGTACTGAAGGAATGCGTAGTCGAGTTAGCGCCTTGTATTTGTTCCTGATTAGTTTTGGCAGTTCCTTCGATACTGGCCAGGTGCCGTTGTCGTGGAAATTAACCGATCTTAACTCATATATTTCAGAACCTTCTGCTGCTCCTATGAATGTGAGCGGACATAACACAAGCTCAACCAGCATCTTTATCATTTGGAATGATATTCCAGCGGCTGAACAGAATGGTATCATCACAAGTTACAACATCACCTATCACTCACTGACAGAGAATCATAGTAACAGTACAACAGTCGATTTTCCAGATCGTCAAGTGACTCTGACAAGTCTGAAAAAGTTTGTTAACTACAGCATCACAGTGTCTGCCTCTACGAAGATAGGACCTGGACCAGCCAGTAAACCCGTTATTGTCAGTACTGGCGAGGATAGTAAGTGATTTTGTTTTTAGTTTGATGTTCGTCGTTGCATGTTAGAAACTTGGAGTTGGTATGAATATGGAACGAGATGATGCGAGGCACCTCTTACATTTGAGTTTTTGTTCATTTTTGTGCTTGCTGTGCCTTCGATCTTAAAAGGCCTGTGTAAGCACTATGATACGGTGTTGTTTAAGCAAAGAATGTGATTGGGTTTCTTTGAATTCATTTATGGTTTTGTCGGGTTTAGTTCAATGTCAGTTGAGGGCCCCACCTCTGTATTTCGACTTGCTATTGATTTGAGCTTCAAAGCTTCGTCGTCAAATGTTCTCACATGTGTATATTATTATTTTACTCTGAACATATCTAACCTATCCTTTAAAGAAGAGGGTAAGCTGAAAGGAAAAAATATGTAAAAGGAAAGACAAAACAAAAAAAGACAAAAATTAAAAAAACGGTTGACCACGCCAAAGCTCAAACCTATTAGTTCCAATTCGAAAGTAATGTACAGTAAAGCGGTTTCCGCAAACGCGTAACTTCTCAGGCTGAGAACTGTTTGACCACTGTGTATGCAAAGTCCGTTAAATGTGCTTATGGTTCACTTCAGCACCTTCTGCTGCTCCTTTGAATGTGAGAGGACATAACACAAGCTCAACCAGCATCTTTGTCACTTGGGATGATGTTCCAGCTGCTGATAAAAATGGTATCATTACAAGTTACAACATCACTTATCACTCATTGACGGAAAATCACAGTAACAGTACAACAGTGAATCATCCAGATCGTCAAGTGACTCTGATAGGTCTGAGAGAGTTTGTCAACTACAGCATCACAGTGTCCGCTTCTACGAACATAGGACCTGGACCAGCCAGTGATGCTATTATTGTCATTACTGGCGAAGACAGTAAGTGATATGCCACTTGAACATAAAACTCATAGAATTTAGATAATATATAACTTATCGCCAACGTGTAATATTCTCTAGATAATGGTCGAAAAATGTCAACTATCCTATGTAATGTACACGAAACTAGCCACCCTCTTAAATCGAGCAAGTCCCCCGAGTCTGATCAGCTTTCATTGCTTTTACTGAGGGAATGTCCAGTCAAGTTAGTGCCCCCTCTTTCATTATTTAACAATTCCTTCGGTACTGTCCAGGTGCCGTTGTCGTGGATAATAACCGATATTGTCTCTGTCAATTTTTTTTTCAAATAAAACCCCTATTCCATGGAACCTCCATTAAACGGTTACTCTATATTTAGGTGGTCACCCCAGCATTCCCTGGGGATGACTGCTTAATTCAGGTTCGACTGTGGTTATGAATGCGAGTCTTCTCTTACTCTCTTTTAGTAAAGGGTGCCGCTATCGCATAAGTTATTTTGAGAAAACAGCAAAACACAATTTTCACCATATCAACATGTCCCATAGACAGTTTAATACTTGAACGAATCTTATCATTTCTTTGTATTGCCTTTAGATCCCGGTGGCCCACCACAAGCTGTCGCAATCTATGCTGTATCTTCTACAAGTGTCTCCGTTTCATGGAATCCTGTTATTGCTGATGATCGAAATGGTATCATCAAAGGATATAAAGTGAATTATCAAGCCTTACCAAATGGCGAAATGGTCGCCAAGTTCAGCAATATCAGCAGTCAGCAACAGAATAAAACACAAACAGTGACTTTAGATAATCTGAATGAGTTTACAAACTACAGCATTAGAGTGTTAGCATTCACTTTAGTTGGAAATGGACCAGCAAGTGTTGCCCAGGTTGTGCAGACACTGGAAGACAGTAAGTTTTAAGTTTTTAAGTCCTTTAAAGTTTTATGCAAGCATCTGTGCTTTTATTTTTGCTGTAACAGCTGTTGTGTTCGTTTCTGCCTCGTACACACCATAGAGATTAATGTATGTGTAAGAGGTGGTGCGAGAAGACTTTACACCGTATGATCACGCGGGAGACAGAGGGAGAATAATAATGTACACCTTGTTTAATGGTTTAACACGTAATACAAGCGGATATTTTGCGAGTTGCGTATTCTTTATGCGCGTGAGGAAGACTTCGAACAATAAACAGGTAATGCGTGCGCTTATAATCAAACTTTTTCTGACAGTTTATTTGCATTTGGAATGAATGCAATGATTTTACATGACACAGACTTTATATCTTCTGTTAAGGCCGTCATGAGCGAAGATCTAATGAGAAGTGGAAATCCTTTTGACATAATATTTGTAATAAGGAGTCCTGGTGCAATTAGCTATAGTTTTCTTAATTGTCTGAGTTTATCTTCAGTTCTAGCAAAAATTGACGCTTTACCAGCTTATTTTATTTTCCATCCTTTGCTTAGGATAGTTGGGTATTATCAAATGAGTTGACAACGTAAATTGACCTCCGTAAAGAGTTTTAAAGCTGACGATTCGAGCGTTATCCCTTCGTCAGTGCTCTGACAAGGGGCTAACGCCGAAACGTCTAAAACGTCAAGACGTCAGCTTTGAAACTCTTTACATCGGCCAATTTACGTTATCAACTCAGTTGATGATACCAAATTACCCTGTTATAATTTCCCACCGAGACAGCACCGCAGTTTCTTCAAAAAGCTATCCCCTTTAGTCGTTCTCTCCTCAGTTTGCTTCCCGTAAAAAGTTCATCTACAAGACCTTGCGATAAATTTTCTTTGCTTTCAGAGCCTAATGGGCCACCACAACTGGTATCAATTAGCGATGTGACATCTACAAGTATCAATGTATCCTGGGGTCCTGTCCCCGCTGATGATCGAAATGGAATCATCCTAGGATATAAACTAAATTACCGAGCTTTACCAAATGGTGGCATCGTTACCGAATTCCTCAATATCAGCAGTAAACAACAGGATGAAGGAGGAACAAAGACGCTCCAGACTCTGAATGAATTTACAAACTACAGCATTGATGTGTTAGCATTCACTATAATAGGAGATGGACCACCAAGCGTTCCCAAGTTTTTGCGAACACAGGAGGACAGTAAGTTGAACTAATATCCTCTCTCTATTGTGTTACTCAAGGTAGAATGTAATACAATGTGATTAAAGCGTAGAATGTACATAGTGTAATTGCGTCTGACTCCCAAAGGATACTCAAAGTACGTATTGTAGATACACTGTGATCTGATGAGGAAAATCTATACTGTAACTTGCAAATGTTAAAATGACTGACCCAATTCATTTTAGACATTTTTGTACTAATGTCTTCCTTCAAATTGATGGATTCGAATGAAATCAGAAAAAAAAGGTTTGAGACAGATATGAGAGAAACGTCGTTTGAATCGGCGTGCTTCTAACTTAGACAATGCTTCATAGTTAATCAGCTCAGGGGATAAAGCTTATCGCTTCCAAACACATTTTCGGTTATTATATTTGTATTGAATCTCAAGGAGCTCTTTCGCTATTGAATGTTCGGACGCATGTTAATACTTTTGCGTAAGTTTTTGTACATTAAGTGTCCTCTAGGGTCAGCTAAAAACGGAAAGCATGCTTCATGGATTAATCACGGCTTGATGAAGTCGTGTAAGTAAAAGAAGGGGCTCAACAAGAAAGCAACAAGATCTGGCCGACAAAAGTCATGGACGCGTACTGCTCCATAAACAACTTACTAAAAATGCTGGCAACTCTTCCTGGAGGGAACACATTAATAAGATCTCTAAGATCTAAAGATCTCTGGGACCCGAAATCGTTTTAGATCTACCTCTCATCGGCCAGTATAGGATCAAACAAGCTAACCTCCCTCAAAGTGAATGATGTAACCATGAGAGAGGATTCAGATGTTCCCGAAAACATGAATTTTACATCCCATGATTAGGTTATCCGTCGTGTTTCCGGAACGGTTTAACATGTTTCTGCCACGTTTCCGTTTACGGATTCTTGCAATTTCGTCCTGTGCTTAGACTACTTCCTTGGAAAACAAAGTATCTTACGTTCTTTCTGTGTAATTCAGAGCCTTCTGCTCCTCCCACGAACGTCGCTGGACAAAGCATCAACTCAACCAGCATCTCAGTCACGTGGGATGAAGTTCCAGCGGCTGAACAGAATGGTATCATCACAAATTACAATATTAGCTATCACTCACTGACAGAGAAACACAGTAGCAGTGCAACAGTGGATTATGTCGCCCGCCAAATGACTCTGACTGGTCTAAGAGAGTTTGTTAACTACAGCATCACGGTGTTTGCATCTACAGTAGTGGGAAACGGACCAGCCAGTAATCCTATTATTGTCAGTACTAGCGAGGACAGTGAGTTATTTTGCTTTTAGTTCGATGTATTAACATAATATTTCAGATGATAACGAGAGAAAGAAATGTAAGTCACATTTTATCCCCTTCCTTCAAAGGGATAAAGGGACAGAGAAAATGATAAAAGCTAAAAGTGAATGAAACAAAATGATAATCTATGATGGTTTGGCAATATCTGGTGGTAAGATAGAGTCAATCATTTATTGTATACAAGATATATACAAACTTTGCTTATTCATTCTAGAGCCTTCTGCTCCTCCTGCCAATATACGAGGACATAACACCAGCTCAACCAGCATCTTAGTAGAGTGGAGAGAGGTTCCCCCAGCAGATCAGAATGGCGTCATTTTAACTTACACCATTAGTTATCAATCACTGACACAGAATGACATCCGTAGTAAAACAGTGGCTTCTACAACAAAAATATTGAATCTAACAGGCTTGAAGAAGTTTGTTTACTACAACATCACATTGTTTGCATCTACGGTGAAAGGAAATGGAAAAGCCAGCGATCCTATTTTAGTTATTACTGACCAGGATAGTGAGTGGTATTTTTTCTCTCTCTCTCTCCTTTTTTTTTTTTTTTCTCGGTTGATCAGTCATTTTCAGATCCGGAAGGGTGTTAACTGAACCCTTCTTTTTGTTATGGCAAGGCTGCGACCATTCTGAATTACCCAAACCTTTATTAAGAGAGGGAAACACCGGAACCCTCTTTAACACTTCTGAAATATTTAGATTCCTGTCTCGTGAACTTTCCTTTCAGAACCTTCTGCTGCTCCTTTAAATGTGAGAGGACATAACACTAGCTCAACCAGCATCCTAGTAGAGTGGGACGATGTTCCAGCTTTTAATCAGAATGGTATCATCACGAGTTACAAAATTACTTACCAGTCACAATCAGAGAATCACAATGGGAGTGCTATAGCTGGCCCCATTGAACGTCAAAAGGAATTAACAGATCTTAGAGAGTACGTCAACTACAATATCACAGTACGTGCCTCGACTTCGAAAGGAGATGGACCAAATAGTAGTCCTGCTATTGTTTTTAGAACAGACCAGGATAGTAAGTAGTGTTCTTGAACAACCCATCTAGTCCACGTTTAAGACTGATGTTTGTGTTTACCTTCCAGTTATAGCTTTTTAAGTCGAAAGGAATGTAAAGTGGGTCTTTAAAGAAAGTAATTGCTGTGTGTTATTACAATGTGGAAGATAAAAATAATATGAATAAGAAGACCCCTTTCCTCAAGCTAAGTTTTTTTTAATTCAAATCTCGGAAAGATCGAAATGAACATTGACTTGTAAGTTATCTTACTTTACCTTTTTTATGGGCGTCTTATTATTCAGCTTTATTTCAAAAGTTAGACAACTTGAGAAATTTGGAAATCTCGCGGTAAATAGGGCGCTATGGCGCTATTGTCGTCCCTTTTCAAGAAACTTAACGCTTCGAAGAGGCTACTCTATAACGTGTTCTTTGTAGTTCCCCTTCAAACAAAGTCCCTAAGTTATGAACAGACGTTTCTTTTTTCTTTAACTTCAAGTTACCACTCAAATATTGAATGCTGTTTCCTAATCTTTCTGCTGAGAACCGTTTGCATCTTCTGATTTGAAGGATTAATTAGGTTAGCCTTAAGTGTTAATGTGACAGTCTGACCGATGACCTTAGAGAAAATCAAGTTCAAAAAAGTTAATTTTTTTGCTGAGAGTCAAAGTAACTAATCCAGTTTTAGTGCGGATTGTAATAGAATCTCTTAATATGTCTCTCTCTCGGGTTAAGAGCCACCTTTGACTGTGATGAACTTTATCTTTTTTTAGCATACCAAAAATTTTGTAAATTTCGTCAGTTCTAATCTTTATCAATCCTCGCAATCTGTTATAATCTTTGTTTTTTTTTTTGGGTTTTTTCTTACCCTTTGGTGTTTTTTTGAAGCAAAACTATCTCTTTCAAAATATCCATTAATTTGCTTTACGAACGCAACTCTATGACCCAGCAAATGGCTTTCATTATCTTAACGAAACGCCGCTAACATGATAAAGATATGAAATGAATTTTTTACCAACGATTTTTAGGACCCAGTGGGGCCCCTTTGAACTTACGTCCAATCAATACGACTTCAACAAGCATATTTGTCATGTGGGATGAGGTTTTGCCTGATGAACAGAATGGTATCATAATTAGTTACAACGTCAGCTATCGGGCGATACCAGAAGCTGGATCTGCTGGGCCCTTTTTTTCGAAATTAGTTACGGCTCCAACAAGGCACGTGAACCTGACCGGCCTAACAAAGGATATGCATTACAACGTCAGTGTGTTGGCCTCTACAATCAAGGGCAAAGGGAGTTACAGTAACCCAGAGACGTTTAGAACAAACGAAGACAGTAAGTCCGTATTTTTCAATAATGTGACCTTTGAAAATAAACTCACGCGATATAGCTTTCTGTTGATAATTACAAGTTGCGACGACATCAAAAAGATCAGGTCGGGTCCACTCTTTTTTCTTATGAATACAGTCACATACTGGTTAAATCCAGCGGGAGATGTACGATTGGGGAGTGATACCATGTATGTGGAAAAATATTTTTGTCAGGCGGGACTTACCTACACCGAAGCCAATAGTAATGGCTTCTTAGCTACGGAACCTTGAGAAAATCTATTTTTCTTGACCCTTCTTACTAAGATCGAACATGCTTTAATGCTATCTCTATCAATCTATCAGAGGCGTGCTATTTCACGCATTTCACCAGATTAAAATCTCTTGTTGAATATCACACAAGTCAATATGATAGCAAGTACGATTTACCTCCTAGCAGCCAGAGAGACAAAATCGCAAGTCAGGTGTTTAATTTTTGACCACCAGATAGTGTTGGACATTAATCACCACTTCGGTGACAAATGTTTTTAATTTTCCACCTCTTGGTCTTTACGTAGGGCCCAGTGCACCTCCTCAGAATGTACAAGGTTATAACACCAGTTCGACTAGCATTAATGTTACATGGAATGAGGTGCTGGAGGAGAAACAGCATGGTGATATAATCCGCTATACTGTCATGTACAAAAAAATGGGAAATGTGACTTACGAGTCAGTTAAAGTTACACCAATATCTGGAAACTTTGTTGAGTTAAGAAGGCTTAATAAGTTCACATTCTACGACATCAAGGTTTCAGCTTCTACCCGTACAGGGAATGGACCAGCAAGTAATCCCATTAAAGTCCAAACAGACGAAGACGGTAAGTAAAAAAGGCATTCGGTAGGTCCCTCAGCGGCCAGAACTGTGGAAAAAAAACTGAATATTCTATAATTTATAAATCTATATTTGCTATGGGTCGAGTTATCATACGAATTGGGGTCAGGAAATTCAGTATCAGTCATTAAATGCGACATTTCTGCAATAATCGATGGTGGAGGTGTCCAGAATACCAAAATAGCCCCATGCCCTTAAAAATTGTGATTTTTCAGGACCTCAAATAGCAATGATGGATTAGTTGTCATTTGTGAGGTGTTTAACAGTCTGTAACAAAGAATGAAGGAAGTGTGGAATTTGCCTTTTGCCTTGCGGTTTTATAAAGAGAGACGCAGTGGCGGTGAACAAGTTTTCGTTATTCGAACCCCCACCGATATTAGTGAAATTAGCTTTTGAGAAAGGGTAGTAACCTGCGATAAGCCCGCATTTCCTCCTCAGAAGAAGCAATACTCCTTGTAGTCTGATGCCGGAGAAATCGGGGTGAGTGCAACAACTTTTGCATTCGCTATGTAGCTTGTGTTGATAAAAGCTCCCCTTTTCTCCTGTTAAGGAATCAATTTATCACTCGTTAGCCTGAAAGCTTTTCCGGTTATTACCCATAATAGATGCGAGAAAAAAAAATAATATTGGATATCTTGTCTTTGTTACAGTGCCTTCTGCGGCTCCTGAATTAGTGTCTGTACAAACACTGAACAGCACTAGCATACAAATTGAATGGTTGGCGGTTCCTGAAGAATCCATATACGGGATTCCGACCAGATACACCATTTACTACGCAAACTCCGATGGCAAGGTGTATACCAAGGTTGTAAGGCCAGTCAATGTTCAGAATACATACCAAGAAGTTGTTTCTGGTCTTAAGGAATCTACTGAGTATTCATTCCAAGTTTCGCTTTCAACTGCAAAGGGGGAAGGTCCCCTAAGTGTGTCCAAATCTTCTGCAACCAAAGGTGGATGTAAGTGGTCCAAAAAGTATTATTTCATAGCATTTGTAATGTTATCAATGACAAAGCATTTTGACTCGTCTCGTTTGAAATTTTAAAGTGCTACTTTTTCACACGGCTTTTAAGCTATCGAAGAAAATTAGAGAGTGTGCTTTTACTCTTATAAAAGTGCTCACTCTAAAACCTTCTGTAAGTGCCACTTAAAGACTCTTTGAAGTCCCCTCTTCCCAAGATTCCGAAGAGTGTGCACTTCAAGACTCGTTTAAGTGAAATGTACTTAAAAGAGTTTGAATGAAAAACTTTCTAAAATGCGCACTATATGATAACTTACAGCGCGCTTTATAGAAGAAAAAAATTGTGGTGCGTACTTTAAAGACATTTTAGAGTACAAACTTCGAGACTCTTAAAAGACATCTTGAACTTCAAAGTGAAGGTTTCTTTTAGGTGTAATGAACCTTAAATCAGGCTCGGGAGCGTTCCGTTTCCTGTAATGAGTGCACTTAAAGACATTTTCAAGTGCGCTATTTTAGGCTTTAAAGAGTGCACACCTCAATGCTCTTTGAGTTGCTCACCCTAAGACACTTAAAAGTGTGTATTTTAAGGCTGCTTAAAGTGCACACTTTAGACATCTGAAGATTCTCGCTTTAAGACTCCTTGTGGTCGTAGATGAGGACACCTTAAAGTGCGAATTCAAGGATTCTTTAATTCCAATTAAACATGTTTTTGATTAACCAGGATCAAGAACGTTTACGGGTTGATATTGTTGTTAAGCATGCTTTGCAGTGTTCTAATGTCGTCTGATTTCTTAACACCTCACTGTCTGCATAACTGGGTTGTAACGAAATTTCCACTGATCTGAGGTAAGTACACTTTTCAAAAATAATACTCCATGTTGCGTGATGTATTTGAGTGCTGAAAAACATTCTTGTTTTCTGTTTACGTTTATTTATGTGGGTGGATTATACCCGCTTAGAAAACATATCACGACGTACTTTTTATTTGCTTGAAAGAATGGTAATGAAATTATGATACTGAACACGCTTTAAGATTGTTAAAATAAACAGAGCTGTTTGGAAGTTGTCTTCAAATGAGCTGATTATTTGACAGTACTTAGCGATCCAGTGCCTACAGCAAAAAAAATCTTTAAGTC
This sequence comes from Pocillopora verrucosa, assembly GCF_036669915.1. NCBI lineage: Eukaryota > Metazoa > Cnidaria > Anthozoa > Scleractinia > Pocilloporidae > Pocillopora > Pocillopora verrucosa. The sequence goes on from NC_089323.1 coordinate 6,064,235, forward strand.
CACGCGACAAACCCGAGAGATATTGTCTGTAATTAACAAGTCACGGTTCGTGGACCTCAGGATTTCAAGGAGATCTGAGTAAACATCGCTTTAAGTACGATGCATTACTTTTTTTGGATGAATTTGCATACTTATTTGACTTATTGAATTATTACCGGATAACCATATTTCCTTTCGAGATTGTCGCTTGCACTCCTGTTTTTTCAAACACATGACCTTTCTCGCAACAGCTGTATATGAAATAGTCGTAAATGGTCATACGTGGTCTTAAATGAACCTTATGCACCTAAAGTTGTTTACTTTATTTTCCTTTAGGGAAGAAAGATTTTCAAGGAGCAGTTATGACCGGACAGGTTATCAGATCAGTTTGCCAACCGATTGGGCTTTGATAGAACTTAATAAATTAGATAACATGATCTTTGCGATGTTACAAATGAAACAGAAATGAATTCACATAAAAGCACTTGTCAGCAATACCTCTTTTGTACAATAACTTCGATATTTCAGCCTGACCCGAATCTTATCCGAACAATCCGGGCTGCAAAGTTAGAGGAAAAAACTCAATACATTTTCACCAGTATGGCCTTCAAAAGATGCAAAATCATATAATGGCATGGTAGAGCTCAGTGGATTCAACATCCATACTAGAACTGATACGGACGTCAATAAAGGCCAGGAATCCAAACAGTGAATTTTATAATCACGTGGTATGGTTCGGGCATTGCGTTCCCAAGTGTCCCTATTCACTTCCTTTTTTTCTTTCTTTCTTTCTTTTTTTCCTTATTATTAGGGAAGCTTGTGGATTAACTCTCACAGGAAGAGGTTCTGAGGTAAGTAATCGTTAAAAGTGTTAAGGCAAGATAAGGATGGTGAACAGAAATGAATTAGTGTCTTACTTACATTTATGCCCTACTGACTTTTTTTCTTTGGGGTGTGGTGCGTACACCTCACGCCTCCCTTCCCTCCGCCCTCTTTATACTTATGAACGGGGGGACACATGAGATGGCTAAATGAGTAAAAAAGAAATAAAATTGAAACAAACACAAAACACGCACCACCCAAAAAAACACAAAATACCAAACATGAAATACAAACCAAAACAAAAACAGATGAGAGAATTAAACGAGAGTAACTTTGAACTTTTGCAGAGCCGTCAGGGGCACGAGGAGTGGCGTCCATGTACTGAGCAGTCTTGCACCTATCGTATAGCTTGTTGTGCAACTTGGTACCTGAGAAGCTCGCTGATTGCTCTAACGAGTGATCACTCGGGTGGCAATTGCTTTCTCTCTTGACCTCTAACGCTCCGAATTTAATTTCGTACTTAAGTGATAATTTTTATCCCACTGACTCCTTTTAATTAGTCTTATGATAATTGATCTCGGCACCCGCACGCAAAACACTTCTTTGAGTGTGTACTAAAAAGTTTGAGGTCAATGACTATCGATTTCGAAAAAATATTTGACACTTAAAAAGGCGTTTACAATAAAGGATGAGATTTTACGGCTTCCTGGGCACACGCAGACATGATAACCATTATAAGCACGTGGTGAATGATGGAGGCTACCCACGATAAGCGTAAAGATTTACAATTTTTTGTTTGCGAATTCTCCCGTATTTTTCAATTACTCTGAACGTGAAGTGATATTTAGGCTTGTTTAGGCTCCTTGTCTACTCGTTGCCAGACTGTAAACTGGTTTTTATTCTTATTACGCTCGCTTATTTAGATAAGATCTTTAAAAATTTTGCTGATCTGTATGTAAGCTTGTGATATCGGGAAAATAAAACTGATTTAAAGCATATGTTTTTAATTCTCGTCATACATATACCTAATAAACCAGTTACTACATAGAAAGTGCTTTGTACGGATTTTTATTCACTCTGCAACTCGTCAACTTGGCTATCGATTTGGAAAAAGTGGTGTTTAGAGAAGGGAATTGTCAAGGATCCCGCTTAACACTTTGCTCGAGCGATTCTAAGCCGAAATTTAAAACAAACTGATTAAACCTCGCAAACGACGATTCCACTCCATCGAAAGTGATTCGGACACAGACTGAACAATTGCTTGAACTGTTTAGCCGGACTTTGAACTTTTTTGCGCCATATAGATGTGATAATATCATTGTATATTACTGTTTTGATCGTACGCGGTTGTTTTGACCGAATGCACAGGTTTGAATAAATTATTTTTGCACCTGACGCGCGCGCTTTGCTTCCGCGTAATTATGATAAGCTATCTCATATTTTTTTTTATGCGTATTATTAATACATAATCACAGATTTTTCTCCTGCAGTTTGGAATAAATAAGCACTTGTGAATATTTTAAAAGACCAAAAATTGCACTCGCCCCACGGGCTTGTGCAATTTTGTTAGTTTTTGAAAAAATTTACTGCTTATTTATTCCAAATCGCACTCGAAATCATGAGATTTCCTATGCAAATGATCAAATTTTTATGGTCCTAAAAGCTTTTGATTGACTTTGTCTTCTTGATTCGTATTGTATGTAATAAGGAAACGTTGAAAAACAGCGTATTTTGTCTCGTCGTCAAGCTTGCCATTAAAATACTTTGTGAAGTCTAAACGGAAAAGAAAAAGTATGGCCCAGAACACTAAAATTAAATGTAAGAATTGATAATCAAGTAAAAGAACAGAAGAGCCGAAGAACCCACCTCCAACATTCCTAACAAACCTTAAGATCTTTCTAATAAAAGGGTAATTAGTGTTAGCAACTGAGTTAACGACGTGAATTGGCCACCGTAAAGAGTTTAAAAGCTGACGTGTAGAGCTGACGTGTAGACCTTCGCCATTCACTCTGACGAAGGGCTAACACTTTGAAACCCTTAACGGTGGCCAATTTACGTCTTCAACTCATTTGATAATACTTATTACTCTGTTATATTCTCCCACTGACGCAGCACCATAGTTTCTTTAGAAACTTACTCCCTTCATCTTTTTTCTACCAATAGTTCGACACCAAAATTTGCATATCATTACTCGACTGGCGGTTTTTTCTTCATTTTTTAAATTTTTATTATTTTTTTAATACAATAGCGAGTGAAGGGAGGGGAGGGGAAGTATAATTGTTTGAATAGTTTTGGAAACGTTTTGCAGTAATCGGGGAAATCTCGTGGAAATACTACCAAGACAATTAAGAGGCTTGGGCGGAGCGTACTTTGGTCCACAAAATGAATCCCCTTAAATTTAAAGATCGCCAAAATTTCTTTATCCTTGGGAAACACCTCACAATCGCATGAAAGGGCGAGTGAAGGGAGGGGAGGGGAAGTATAATTGTCTGAAGAGTCTTGGAAAAGTTTTGCAGTAATCGGGGCAATTTTGTGGAAATACTACCAAGACAATTAAGAGGTTTGGGCGGAGCGCACTTGAGTCCCCACAATTAATCCCTTTAAATTTAAAGATCGCCAAAATTTCTTTACCCCTTGGAAACACCTCACGATCGCATGAAATCTATTTAATTTATGTAAAGGACGTTCAATTATCTCACTATAATTATTTTGTGCATCTCCATTTCGATTGTTGTATTCATTACAGGCTGATGCAATCCAACAAGTAGGTAAGAAAATGCATATAACAAAGTAGATAAACGCAGTTAGCTAAACTGTTTTATGAAACTTAAATCTATTATTAATTATAACTTGTAATTCAGCTCTATTGGGAATAATTTATAATTACAGTGACTTATCTTCTCTGTGCTTTCTTCTTGCCATAATATGACTTTTTCTCACGTAGTACTTCTCACCTCAGACAGGAGAGGCTTTTTCTCTGTTCGTTGTTGTTAGAAAATTCAAAATTCAGCGCCAATCTATCTTCATACTTTCTGGTGACTTTAATATATTTCTCATCTGATGATTTCCCAGGCTCTTTCTCTTTTCCTAGTTGTACGACAATGATTGGTAGTAACTGAAATCGATAAAAAATGGTACGTATTTAGCAGTACTGAAAAAAAGTCGAACTTTCAAACGAGCCAATAAGTAAAGTTTTTTAACATGATATCTGCTTAACAAAACCTTAGACGATACAATTGAAAAACGCAATGACCCTATTAAAATTATCATGACTTAGACAAAAAAGGCACATCTCAATAACAGGGTTAAAAATCCTCTCTGGGAAATATCTTTATGTGATAATTATATAATTGGTATGATTTATTGAATTAACGTTAAGATTAGACTTTTGGAATCATTTACAATACAATTTCAAGCTTGGACAACCAACACAAAAATGAAGAATGTATGAAAATTCTAACCAGACTTTTTCTCTATTACTCATTTGTCGCAATGTGGTCACATAGCATTACAACCCTTTTTTTGCATAACTCGACTCACAAACACATGACTTTTTTTGCTTACGTCATATGACGTCTACCAGTATGTCCAGTCCTCTGCCGCGCAAACATCAGACTATTATCATAAATTCCTCTGCACTTCTTAACATAGGGTGCGACCAAATATTTTAAACAGCGACTTCGATGATACTATTCTTCCTAACTATGGACGTATTTTTGCAGGAATTTTTTGCGTTCAGAGAACGTCTCTATCATTGGTTCTTCGTCATTCTGCTGTTAGTGTCTTATTCATCAGCCCAAGAAGGTAAAAGTAATTTTTCACCTTTCGAAGACAAAAGTATTTGTAAGATTTGGAAGCGGAATCATCAACGTTGACTCAACCTATTCTGTATACAAGGTGTTTGCTCCGGCGGCACATTTATTTTTTTTTTTTCACGTTAAATACTAATGTAATGGGATTGAGTTCTGTTGAGTGTGAGAGAAGAAGCTTATTAAGTTAAATTTGTTGAAATGCGAAGCTTCAGTCGGTTTGCTTAAGCACAATATTTCGATATTGTAATGTAATTTTAATGTTTCGTTTTCCTTTGTACTCTATGGCTTCGACATAAATCGGCCTCCGCAAAGTTTAGTCGAATTCGTTGCATTTAATTTCTGACCAAAGATAAAGGTGTGTAACGGAGATACAAAAAGAAATACGCAAGCTTTCAAACATACAAGCTTAATTTACGCACAGGTGCTAGTTAAACACTACTCATGAGTCGCAATAATAATAATAATTTCCTAATGTATATCTTTAAACTATTTATATACTTCCCATTAATATGGGTTATGCTTGTTTTACGAGGTGAAATTTCTGCGATGGTACGTGACTGGTGTCTGTATTTTGAAAATATCAGTTTACATCAAGCGTTAGTGTTTTAAAACAATGACATCTAGCGGCTGGTTTGTTTATAAACGACTTCGGAAAACGCAACGCAAATTGGAACTGTTCCTTATTCACAGTTCCACTGTCAGGTTGAGCAAGTCATCACCTCTAGTCATTCTGTCTTTCTTCCCAAAGCGCCAACTATAGATTGTATAGTAGCACCGCATACATTTCAACTGAAAGATTGAGGAACGATCACTCGGTTTACTGATAGCCTGAGTGTCTGTTTCTGTCATTTACTTGGCAATATACATCATTAGTCGGTAGGTAATGGCTATCAAAACATGGTCAGTAGTCGGTACAAATCAGAAATTTTAAGTTTTTCCACCTCACCAATTATGTTCAGTGGATATGTTTCGACATCATTTTTCTCCTTGTACCTTTCCTTTTCTCCTTACCTTGATGTTAAACACCAAGTAATATAGAACTGAAGCTTTCTCTTCAGGTCCCCCACCCACTTGTCACCAATTGGCCACCTTTGCTTTTCTCACTTGCCATGGTATCTGAAACAGGCACATCACACAATAGCACTGTTATTGTCAAATTTGGACTCTAAATGAGAAGGGATGGTTTCCAGAAATGGCTTGGGGCTCTAAATAAGACTTGTGCCCCTCTCCATCCAGATGACTGCACTTCCAAGGGAAAGAGTCTCTAGTCAAATAATTAAGGAGGATAAACCTTCGTTAGTGCGGCGTTTCTTTACTGTAGAACATTTTATGTATCTGTTCTACGTCTTTTGGTGAAGAAAGATGAACTTTCAACTGAAGTTGTACGAATCTGATACATGTATGTTTCAATATTTACTGATATGGTATTTCCTTTCCCAGTGGTACCTGAAGCCCCAGCGGATGTCAAATTGGTCACAAAAGGCTCAAAGACGGTAGATATATCCTGGATGGCTGGTTTTAAAAGAAACAGTACCATTCAGAACTACACAGTGGAGATAAGAATAGATAAGGAGAACTTTAGCGATGTTGGTTGTCAAGGAACGCTCTAAAATGGTTCCTGTGTACTGTCCAACTCCTCCACAAGTGCTTCTCTCACAGGGCTTTTTCCTTTTACAAAGTACTTTATCAGAGTGTTTGCAACAGATGCAGTTGGCAGCAGTAAAAGCAGTTCTGTTGTGAATGTTACTACAGATGAAGAAGGTACTTTCAGGTTCATTGTTTCCCTATTGGTAATGACACAGACTAAATAATGAAAAGCTCAAACAGTCAGTAAAGGGGGTGTATCTCGATCGTTGTTTTAGGGGACTTATTTTTATTCTTTTGGCTGGAAATTAAATTTTGTCTAGAAGTAATCACTTCCACGCGATATTTTGTGAATGTTACTGGAAATGAACATCACCCACTGGAATATTGTTTTAAACACTCTTGCCTCTCCTTGTCAGTCGCTTTGTTCTGATGTACCTGTGATAAACCTTTGATATACCTTTAAACGGCCGTGTAGTTAGGTAACATTTTTCAACATCGAAGATTGCATGACAACATTGCATTATGGTGTTGCCTTTAGAACCCAGTAGCTCGCCACAAAGTGTTCAAGCTAGCTCCAAAAATTCCACAAGTGTCTCTGTAAGCTGGGCAGCGGTCGGTAAGGACAATCGTAATGGAATCATCAAAGGATACAAAGTAATTTATCAAGCGTTACCGGATGGGAAAAACGCTATAAGGTTCATCAACATCAGCAATAAGCATCAAGATAAAGAGCAAGACATAACTTTGGGCGATCTCGTCAAGTTTACCAACTACAGCGTCAGGGTGTTAGCATTCACTGTTGTCGGAGAAGGACCACTGAGTAAAGTCAAAATTGTTCAAACACAACAGGACAGTAAGTTACACTCCAGTAGACACTGCTATTAATTAATATTTAGGCTTTCCCCCATAAAATGACATTTCCAGTAACTAGTCTAAATTTCACGAAATATTCCTGCCCCCAAAAAAAAATGTCACTTGAACCAATACTATTGTTAATAAATTTTCCAAGCACTTCGCACATGCTTTGACGTTTTCTACCAATCAAATTCGCCTTAATCGACTTCACCCAATCACGTGTCATTTCCTTATATACATCTGTATTTTATCACGTATTCCACACGCAGGGGGCAAAGTCCAGATAAAAGACAGCTCCCCCACCTCCCCCAACGTTGTAATGCCCACGTCAAAGCCTTTGAGAGATGATTATTTCTTCTTCGTTCAATGTATTCCCACCTATTCGAAAAACGTAGAACGCGAAATAACTTTGGCTAAGGTCTCCTGGAGATAAAATAGAGTTTGCTTTCCGCATCAAAAAAACGCTCGTACCGAAGCCCCAAATTATGAGGGCCTACTCGCAAGAGAGCGAAGTCTTATTTGCAACTCTTTGCTTGATCTCGTCACGCTACGCGGGTAAAAGCGCGTAGTAAAGTTGAGTTCGTTGAACACCTTTTTATGCGCAAACTCATAATGACGAACATCATCGCCAATTACATATAGGAAAACAAGCTTTTCTTAGTCATAGTCTGCTATTTATTTACGACATACACAGGGTGTTATTAAAATTATATCTCAGTTTAAATTTCTCGTCAATACTCTGGTTTTTGATTAAAAGGAAAGTTAAAAAAGTAATATAGATGATGCATTCTCGTAACATGTCCTTCAATAACGATATCCACCATTGAAGTCATTCTTAGAAAACGAAATGCAAAAAAATTAGAAGCAAACGAGAAACTAAAATCTGGAATCTTTTTTGTTTTGGAATCCGGAATCTGCACAGGTAGAATCCGTAATCCAGCAACTGGAATCCGGGTTCCACAGCATGGAATCTAGAATCTAATACTGTCCTGGATTACCTTACATGGGGCGAAATGTTTTACACCCAACATCAGTATGCATATTATCCTTACTGTTCCCCTTACGTATACAAAGGTGCTGACAAGGAGAAGTTGTTGCAAAATCAAGAGCCTCTCTGGCTGGAGATCGTTTTCTTTATTCTTGTGACTTCATTGTTTGATTCAGGGGTGAAACTGTAAGGAAAAATCAGATGCTAGTCACTCGTATAGGTTAAAGAATTTAGAATGATGATCACGTTCACCCTCCGGCTGTTTGCTTTTAAAAATGAAAATAATTTAATGTGTGCTCTATAAAACTGCACCTCAAAGGAAATTCTAAGCGTGACTGATGACCCAGAGAAATTCCGGGTCTTTTGATGGCTCTTTACCTAAGTCTAAATTAACAAAATGAAAATTCTGTTAAGTTCACACTCAAAAAAAAAAAAAAAAGGAATTCTCATTCAAAATGTTTCTCCCTCTCTCTCTTAAATAAACCATCTCGCTTTCAAATGGTCAAACTACAGTAATAAAATGAATAACAAAGAAGCCATTGCGTGGAGAAAAATGGACAAATATTATTTCCTACAGTTGTTGAATAATGGCAGGGAGAGGTTTGCACTTATTAAAAACTTATAAAGTGGTAATTGATCTTGGTACTCAATTTCGTTCCGAAATCATCGTTTTGAGTACGTTCAGTTTTTTAATCACGGGTATGACTGAGTCCAAGTTGCATTCCGCTTACTTCAGTTACCAATATTAATTGACCCATTAACAGTCAGGAGTGCACTCTTCTCCGAGTCCTGTAATGGTTTCACTACAAGTCATTTGTTTCAAAAATTACCTCGGAATTAATTTGAGGCCCGTTTTCTGAACTTTCCTTTCAGAACCTTCTGCTGCTCCTTTAAATGTGACAGGACATACCACCAGCTCAACCAGCATCTTAGTAGTGTATGGTGATATTCCAGCTTTTGATCAGAATGGTATCATCACGAGTTACACCATTACTTACCAGTCACTAACAGAGGGTAACAATGGGAGTGCTATAGCTGGTCCCAATGACCGTCAAAAGGAATTAACAAATCTTAGAGAGTATGTCGATTACGAAATCACAGTACTTGCGTCGACTTCGAAAGGATATGGACCACAAAGTAGCCCTATTCTTGTTAGTACAGACGAGGATAGTAAGTACTGTTATTTTCCAAATCTCTTGTCTGTGATAAATGGTTTACATCCAACATCAGTATGCATATTCTCCATACTGTTCCCTTTACATATACAAAGGTGCTGACAAGGAGGGCTTGTTGACCAATCAACAGCCTCTTTAGCTGGAGATCGTTTTCTTTATTGTTGTGACTTTATTGTTTGATTCAGGGGTGAAATTGTAAGGAAAATTGGATGATAGTCACTCTTAGGGGCTAAAGGTCTAGACTGATGTTTACGTTCACCCTTCAGCTGATTGCTTTTAAAGATGAAAATAATTTAAAGTGTGCTCTATAAAACTGCATCTCAAAGGAAAATCTAACTGTCACTGATGACCCAGAGAAATTTTGTGTCTTTTGGAAACTCTTTACCTCAGTCTAAGGTAGCAAAATATAAATTCTGTTAAGTTTACACTCAAAATAAAGGAAAGATTCTCATTGAATTTTTTTTCCTCTCTCTCTCTCTCCCTTAAATAAACCATCTCGCTCTCAAATGGTGAAATGATTAAACTGCAGTAAAATGAATGACAAAGAATCCATTGCGTGGAAAAAAATAAAGACAAATGTTATTTCCTACGGTTGTTGAATAATGGCAGGGAGAGGTTTGCACTTACAAAAAAACTTGTATTTGAGTGGTTGATTTTATGATCTCAAAGGGATGTAATAAAGTGGTAATTGATCTTGATGTTCAATTTAGTCCAGAAATCATTCTTAAAATTTCAATTCGGACTCGTATTTCGAGTCCATTCAATTTTGAAATCACGCGTATGTTTGAGACCAAATTGGAATCAGCTTATTTCAGTTACCATTATTAATTGACCTATTAACAGTCAGGAATACACTCTTATCCGGGTCCTGTAATGGTTTTACTACAAGTCATTTGTTTTAGAAAATACCTCTGAAATAATTATAGGCCCGTTTCTAAAACTTTCCTTTTAGAACCTACTGCTGCTCCTTTAGATGTGAGAGGACATAACACCAGCTCAACCAGCATCTTAGTAGAGTGGGATGATGTTCCAGCTTTTGATCAAAATGGTATCATCACAAATTACACCATTACTTACCGGTCACTAACAGAGGGTCACAATGGGAGTGCTATAGCTGGCCCCAGTGACCTTCAAAAGGAATTAACAGATCTTAAAGAGTATGTAGATTACGACATCACAGTACTTGCGTCGACTTCGAAAGGAGATGGACCACAAAGTAGCCCTATTCTTGTTAGTACAGACCAGGATAGTAAGTACTGCTCTTTTCCAAATCTCTTGTCTGTGATAAATGGTTTACATCCAAAATCACTATGCATATTCTCCATACTGTTCCCTTTACATATGCAAAGGTGCTGACAAGGAGAACTTGTTGAACAATCGACAGCTTCTTTAACTGGCCATCGTTTCCTCTATTCTTGTGACTTAATTGTTTGATTCAGGGGTGAAACTGTAAGGAGAAATTAGATGCTAGTCACTCTTAGAGGTTTAAGGGTTTAGACTAATGTTTACGTTCACCCTCCAGCTGATTGCTTTTAAAGATGGTAATAATTCGAAGTGTGGTTTAAAAAATTGCACCTCAAAGAAATTTAACTGTCACTGATGGCTTGGGGAAATTCCATGTCTTTTGAAAGCTCTTTATCTCAGTCGAAATTAAAAAAATGAAAGTCCTGTTACGTTCAAATTAAAAAAAAAAGATTCTCATTTAATATTTTTTACCTCTCTCTCTTCCTTAAATAAACCATCTCGCTTTCAAATGGTGAAATGGTCAAACTGCAATAAAATTAATCACAAAGCCGAAGCCATTGTGTGGAGAAAAATACGGACAAATATTATTTCCTACAGTCGTTGAATGATGGCAGGGAGAGGTTTGGACTTATTATAAACTAGTAAAGCGGTAATGCATCTTGGTGTTCAATTTTATTCCGAAATCATCGTTTTCAGTACGTTCAATTTTGAAATCACGGGTACGATTGACACCAAATTGCATTTAGCTCACTTCAGTTACCATTATTAATTGACCAATTAACAGTCAGGAGTACACTCTTATCCGAGTCCTGTAATGGTTTTACCACAAGTCATTTGTTTTAAAAATTACCTCTGAAATAATTTAAGGCCTGTTTCTTGAACTTTCCTTTTAGAACCTGCTGCTGCTCCTTTATATGTGAGAGGACATAACACCAGCTCAACCAGCATCTTAGTAGAGTGGGATGATGTTCCAGCTTTTGATCAAAATGGTATCATCACGAATTACACCATTACTTATCGGTCACTAACAGAGGGTCACAATGGGAGTGCTATAGCTGGCCCCTATGATCGTCAAAAGGAATTAACAGGTCTTAGAGAGTACGTCGATTACGACATCACAGTGCTCGCGTCGACTTCGAAAGGAGATGGACCACAAAGTAGCCCTATCCTTGTTAGTACAGACCAAGATGGTAAGTACTGTTCCTGGACAACCTCTCCCGTCCACGTTTAAGACTGCTGTTTGTGTTTACCCTCCATTTATAGCTGGAAGGTATTATAATTTAATTTCTTAGCTGTCTCTCTCGGGCTAAGACCCACCTTTGACTAGGACGAACGTTATTTTTTTTAGCATCCACAAAATTTTTTTTCAGATTTCGTCAGTTCTAATCCGTGTTAATCCTCGCCATCTGTTATTATCTTTGTTTTTCTTTCCGGTTTTTTCTTATCTTCTGATGTTTTTTAAAGTAAAATATCTCTTTCAAAGCATCCGAGAATTTCCTTTACGAATTTAACTCCAAGACTCAGCAAATGGCCTTTCATTATCTTACCGTGACGCCGCCAACATGGTGAAGATATGAAATAACGATTTTCATGCCATCGATTTACAGAACCCAGTGCTGCCCCTCTTAACTTACGTTCAATTAATGCGACTTCAACAAGCATTCTTGTCATGTGGGATGAAGTTTTGCCTGATGAACAGAATGGTATCATTATTCGTTACAACGTCAGCTATCAGGCGATACCAGAAGCTGGATCTGCTGGGCCTATTTATACGATTATAGTAAAGGCCCCTACAAGGCAGGTCAACCTGACCGTCCTAACAAAGGACATGTATTACAACATCAGTGTGTTGGCCTCCACAATCAAGGGCGACGGGATTTACAGCAGCCCAAAGACGTTCAGAACAAAAGAAGACAGTAAGTCCGTATTTTTCAATTACGTAACCTTTGAAAATTAACTCACGCGATATTGATTTCTCTAACCAATTGTAAGATGCGACAACATCATAAGGATCGGGTTGGGTCCGCTTCCGAGTAGAACGGTTTTCGTATGGATACATTAAGATACTGGTTAAATCCAGCGGGAGATGTACAATTGAGGCGTACTATTTCACGCATTTCACTTGATTAAAATCAATTGTTGAATATGACACAAGTCAATATGATAGCAAGTGGGATTTACCTCCGAGTAGTCACAGAGACAAAATTCGAGTCAAAGAGTTTAATTTTTGACCATCATACGGTATATGACAGAAATAACCTAAAATTTTTGTTCGTATGTCGGAGATAGTGTTGAACATCTATCGCCACTTCTATATTTTTCTGTCTTTACATAGGGCCCAGTGCACCTCCTCAGAATGTAATAGGTTATAACACCAGCTCGACCAGCATTAGAGTTACATGGAATGAGGTGCCGGAAGACAAAAAACACGGTGATATCGAATACTATACTATATTGTACAAAAAGATGACAGATATCAGTTATGAGTCAGTACCAATTACACCAATGTCTAGAAGGTTCATTGAGCTAAAGGGACTTAATATGTACACATTTTACGACATCAAGGTCTCAGCTGCTACACATGAAGGGAGTGGACCAGCAAGTGATCCTATCAAGGTCCGCACAGACCAGGATGGTAAGTAAAAGAAGACTTTCGATAAATACCTCAGTGGCTAAAACTCTGGAAAAAAAGAGCAGAAGATTCTGATTTATGACATAATTTTATGTGCGGATTTGCCTTTAGTATAGTTACCATACAAATTGTCATTTGGGGACAGGAAATACGGTTAAGTGTGTTTACTTGCTTTTCTGCAATAACCGTTGGTGGAAGTGTCTGGTAGAAGTATGCCAAAAGAGCTCCATGCTCTAAACATTGTGAGGTGTCATGACCTCAAATGACAATCATGGTTTAGTTATCATTTGTGAGGTGTTTCACAGTCGGTACGAAGTCTGAAAGATATGTGGAATTTGACTTTTGCTTCGTGGTTTAAAGGGAGACACAGGGTGTTAAAAGATTTTTCGTTATTCAAACCCAGCTGAGATTATTAAAATAGATTTTGAGTAGGGGAAGTAAATTCCTCAACTTCCTCCTTCTATGATCAGTATGAAAAGTCATCCCAAATTCTCAGTGATGCTAAACAGTAACGAAGTGCAGCAACTATGCGAAGATCGATATGCTTCCCAAGTTCTGCTTTCGCTATGTAGCCAGTGTTAATAAAAGTCCCCCTTTCTCCTGTTAAGGAATCAATTTATCTCTCATTAGCCTTAAAGCTTTTCCAGTTGTAACTCATAACAGATGCGAGAAAAAAAAATGATAACAAGTAAATGTCCTGTCTTTTTTTTTTTACAGTGCCTTCTACGGCTCCTACATTAGTGTCTGTAAAAACACTGAACAGCACTAGCATAAAAGTTAAATGGTTGGCAGTTCCTGAAGAATCCACACACGGAATTCCAACCAGATACACCATTTACTACGCATACTCCGATGGGAAGGTGGATACTAAGGTTGTAACACCTGTTAAGGATCCCATCACTTATCAAGAAGTTGTGTCTGGTCTTAAGGAATCTACTGAGTATTCATTCCAAGTTTCGCTTTCAACTGCGAAAGGGGAAGGTCCCCTAAGTGTGTCCAAATCCTCTGCAACTGAAGGTGTATGTAAGTGGTCCAAATCATTCTTTCATAGCATTTGTATGTATTATCAGCAACAAAGCATATTGACTCGTCTCGTTTGAAATTTAACTTAATGGAAGACTTTTATATATGTCTACGCTGGTGCTACTTTTCGCACGATTCTTAAGCTATCAAAATAAATTAGAGAGTGTACTTTTACACCCATAAAAGTGCTCACTCTAATACCTTCTTAAGTGCCACTTCAAGACCATTTGAAGTCCAAGATTCCGAAGAGTGCGCACTTCAAGACTCATTTGAGTGAAATGCTCTCAGACGAGTTTGGATGAAAAACTTTCTAAAATGCGCACTATATGACGACTTATAGCGTGCATTATAGAAAAAAAATTATACTGCGTACTTTAAAGACATTTTAGAGTGCAAACTTCGAGACTCTTAAAAGACTCCTCATATCACAAAGTGAAGGTTTCTTTTAAGTATAATGAACCGTAAATCAGGTTCGAGGACGTTCAGGTTCCTTAAAGAGCGCACTTAAAGACGCTTTCAAGTGCGCTCTGTTAGGCTTTAGATAGTGCACACCTCAATGCTCTTTGAGATGCTCACCCTAAGACAATTAAAAGAGCGTATTTTAAGGCTGCTTAAAGTGCGCACTTTAGACATAAGATGATTCTCGCTTTAAGATTCCAAGTTAGTTTGAAGATGAGGACACCTCTAAGTGCGTATTCAAGGACTCTTTAATTTCAGCTAGACCCGTTTTTAATTAATCAGGATCAAGAACGTTTGCCGGTTGTTATTGTTTATAATCTTGCTTTGCAATGTTCTAATGTCTTCTGATTTTTTAACACCACACTGTGTGTATCACCTGGTTTTGACTAATTTTCTGTTGACTTTAGGTCCAGAAATAATATAAAGTGTTGGGTGATGTATTTCAGTGCTGCAGAAAATTTCTCTAGGCGGATTATACCTCAGAAACCATACCACGATGTACTTTTTATTTCCTTGAGTGAATAGTAATGAAATTATGACACTGAACATGCTTTAAGAATGTGAAAAGAAACATAACTGTCTGGAAGTTGTCTTCAAATGAGCTGATTAGTTTACAGTATTTAGTGATCCGCCAGTTGGCTACAGCAGAAAAAGAAGGACATGTACACTAGAAGAGAAGAACCGGAAAGGTTTAGTGAGTAATTTTCAAGTCACGGTTCCTGAACCTCTGGATTTCAGGGAAATGTGAGTAAACGCCACTGTAAGTACGTGACATTGCTTTTTTAATGGATTTATTCACCTATTTGAGTTATTGTCTTTGGTTGATTACCGGACACCCAGACTTCCTATTGAGATTGTCCCTTCCACTTCTGTCCTGTTTTTTCAAACACATGACCTTTCTCGCAACAGCTGTAAATGACATGGTCGTAAATGGTCATAAGTGGTTGTAAATAAACCTTATGCACTTAAAGTTTTTTACTTTATTTGCCTTCAGGGATGGGAGATTCTCAAGGAGCAGCTATGACCGGACAGGTTATCAGTTCAGTTTGCGAACCAACTGGGCTTTGATGGAACTTAATAAATTAAATAACATGATTTGTGCGATCGATGTTATAAATGAAACAGAAATGAATTCACATAATAGCACATGTCAACAATAAGTCTCTTTTACAGTAACTTCAATATTTCAGTCTGACTTCACTCTTATCCGAACAAGCCAGCCTGCATAGTTAGAGGTAAACTTTTCCAGGGCCAGCAATCAAATCTGTGAATTTTTCTAATCACACGGTGTGGTCCGGGTATGGTGCTCCTAAGTGTCTTTATTAAGCTTTCTCTTCTTTTTTTTTTTTTCTTTTTTTTTTAAGGGAATTCGAAGTTTTGGATTAAATCCCTCAGGAAGAGGTTCAGAGGTAAGTTATCTTTAAAAGTCTTGAGACAAGATAAGGGTGGTGAACAGAAATGAATTAGTGCCTTACCTATATTTATGCTTCAGTGACTTTTGTGGGCTACCTGGGTAGTCTTACTTTGAGGGTCTCAATGGGGTGATGGCTTTTACGGCTATCGGTTACAATTTTGGCCAATTTCCGGCTAACGGTTAACACCTTTCCATTGTTTCCACCAGAGATGTTTTTTACGTTTAACTTTTTTTACGACTAACGGTTAAAAGTTGTCAATTTTTACGTCTAACGGCTAAATATTTTGGCCGTTTTACGGCTAACAGTTAACCCCATTGGGACCCTCTACTTTCAAAGACAACCCTTTTTCTTTGGGAGTGTTCCGTACACCTCACGCCTCCCTCCCCTCCGCCCTCGAATTTTGAACGGGGGGACATCTGAGAGGGCTAAATGAGTAAAAGATAAAAGGATAACAAAACAAAATTCACAAAGCACGAAACACACAAACCACAAAATATAAAATACAGAACGCAAAACACAAAACACAAAACACAAAACACGAAACACAAACCAAAGCAAAAAACAACTGAGAGAGTTAAACGAGATTCACTCTGAACTTTTGAATTTATATTATTATAATCGATCTAGGAATCCGCAAATAAAACACTACCTTGAGTGTGTACCACGGAAAAAACTGTGACACTTAAAAAGGCGTTTACGATAAAGGATGAGAATCTATGGTTCCCTGGGTACGTGCAGACATGATGACCGCCATAAGCACGCAGTGAATGATGGAGGGTACCCCACGACAAGCGAAAAGATTCACAATTTTCAATTTACGAATTCTACAATAGTTATCAGTTACTCTGAATGGGAAGTGATATCTAAGTTTGTGTAGGCTCTTTGTTTGTTTGTTGCTAGACTGGAAATTGGATTTTATTCTTATTACGCTCGCTTGTTTGGTGAATCTTGAAATTTTTGCTGGTCTGTAAGCTTATGATATCGGAAATATATGTTTATTTCTCGTTATATATATATATATCTCATAAACCAATTACTGCATAGACAGTGCCTAGTGAGGATTTTATTCACTCTTTGCAACTCGTCAATTAAAACCCGTAAAAAGCACTTTCCATGAAGTAATCTACATTTTTTTGTTCAGTCCTACTGTGTAGTCAGTGAATTTTAGCGCTATGGGAAAACCCTCAAATATAAGCCGTCTTGTTCATTGAACATCAAGAACGTTCATGAAACGTTTTCTCCAATTTTCACAACAACTTTCGCTTGTAGTTAAGCTCATACCAGAAACAAGAGGTGCGATTCTTTAATCGCTTCGAGGCTTTCCATAGAAAAGCGTCTCTTTCGCACGCATTTAACACCAATAGTAAGATCAAGAAATATTTATTGTGCGTTGACGTTTTACCAGGCGACTTGACTTGCACATAGAGAGAGGTGGTTTAAACGAGTCACTGCAATACGAATAACTTTTGTAATTTTTAAATTTGCGAGCCTTTAGCTCGATGCACTCATCGAGGGTCAAGTGTACCCTTGGGTACGCTGATATGAGATTGATTTTACCAGTGCAAATTTACACTACCCGCTCTCCCAATGCAGCGAAATTGTCACTCCGATAATTTTCTCGATCAGTTACGAGCTTCTCCGCCTCCCTTCGGCCAAAGTCCCTCAGGGCTACCGATTACAGAAGGACTTTTGTTTGACGCTTAATGGAAAGGCTGAGCCGGAACAATGGACAATGATATGAAGACTTGCGAGATCAGTTCCTAGTTTGGTTTTTTGTTTTAGATCTACACAGGTTTCTTG
The DNA here is from genome assembly GCF_036669915.1 of Pocillopora verrucosa. Lineage (NCBI taxonomy): Eukaryota > Metazoa > Cnidaria > Anthozoa > Scleractinia > Pocilloporidae > Pocillopora > Pocillopora verrucosa. Next base: position 6,082,027 of record NC_089323.1, read on the forward strand.
ATCAGCTGATCGTAATAAAAAGGAATAGGAAAAAATTGCACTATTCTTAAAAATCTTCTGTAGTGGACACGCAAATCATCTACAAAATTAGAGAAAAACTGTAGCCATGGTATAGACATGATTGAAAGTACGAGCATGGAACAAAATTATCTTTTATTGTTAGAATACAGCTAAAGCTTCAATTGTATAGAGATTGCAGGTAATTTAGGGTTAACAACTGGGTTGAAAACGTAAATTAGCCACCGTAAAGGGTAAAAAAGCTGACGTTTCGAGCGTTAGCCCTTCGTCAGAGCGATTGACGAAGGGCTAACGCTCGAAACGTCAGCTTTTTTACCCTTTACGGTGGCTAATTTACGTTTTCAACCCAGTTGTTAACACTAAATTACCTGCTATACTCTCCCACCGACGCAGCACCACAGTTTCTTTAGAAACTTACCCCTTTATTCATTTGTATAGAGATTGGACTGTCATCCGCTGAAATTATTTCTGCTTGACTCCAGCGAATGGTTCAGTTTATACTGATTATTTTTTCTACAAGATAGAAAACTTAACTATTTTCATCCACAGAACACAAGCTAGTCTCAGGAAATCCCGCCAGTAGGAGACATAGTCAAACAATTCCACTTTCACAAGAAGGCTGCAAAATCTGGAGCGAGGTTAACAAGGTTTTTGGCTGATTCCTTTGAAAAATGACTGAACCATGGTTTCTGTGAACTTGTGTGTTTAGGATTCGGTTACCCTTAAGATTAATTTTTTTTTTCTTCCTGACAGAAAGTTGTCACCATATGTTTCAATTAACTCAGCCTAGAAACACGAAAAAATGAAATAAAACGTCAAATAAAACTTTCAATATAATTTGATCGATGAATCCATTCGCAAATTATACTTTTAGATCTTTTTTTTTTCCCTGTGGTTTAAATTTGCTTTACATTAGCGAATCCCAATTTTTTTTTTCTAAGACTGTCGTCGGTCATGATCACAACCTAATTTAAGCGCTAAGCGCTTATCCACATCATCTATCTATCCTTAGCAACTGGGTTTACATATCTGACTGAGTTGACGGCACTTTAAAGAAAATCGCCGCGCTTTTTACGACTTAATGTTGATTATTTCATCTCTAGTTAGAGCACGAAAGAAATAAATTCTTGCTGAATTTATAACTGTCCTTCATTCTTGAACGGGTGCAGGCACTCAGAAATTACTGTAGGCATCGAATGAGTCTAAATACTCACTGAGAGCAGAGTAAATAAACTCATATTGATCCTGAAAGAGTGAAAATCACTAGGTCAGCAATACATTCACAAGTGTCCTTTCAAGTTACTAGAAAAACCTCAAATAGACTGCTCGGCCATTCCAGTTCCTATTAGACCCTTCTGATTTATCTGACATAAGTCTTGGTTGGTTCAAATTGTACTTTCTATTGTTTCAAAACAAAACTTGTATCCTATAACATATGTTATTGACTGCCCACTCTCGCAGCCATGCAAGTAGAGAGCAAAATTAAATTCCAACCGAGAAATAAAAGCCAATTGCCCTCTTCTGTGACGGTTTTTAAGTTGCCTTGAATACCTCACAAAAAAAATAACACACCTTTGTCTGGACCATGGCAGGTCTCTCAACTCTCAGCTGCTTCACAGTCTGGAAAACGTCTACCACACCTTCACTTTTTAACTGTCCGATTAAAATACTGAGGGCGCAGAACACTCCTGTGCGACCCACTCCAGCGCTGAAATGAGAAGTTGAAGATAAAGTTGAAGAAGAAAATAAACTTAGGGTCTGCTGTAAACTGCGCAAAATGTTGTCTTTCCACTAGCATTTATTAGCGAAGGGCAATACCTGATATTAACATGCTACAAGAGTTTTCATTGATTGATAAATTAATATTTAAGTGAATATAACAGTTTATAACGAGCGTAGTAATTGAAATATTACTGCAAAGTGGTATATAGGATGAATAAAAATACATGAATGTGTGCAAATTGGTAACATTACAACGTGCGCGTTTTAATATACCCAGTGAAGCAAGGGAGTAATGCCAAAACCGACAAATTGATATGGCTGTCATTCCACTGTTAGGAATGAAAAGATCTTCCCTAGGGCCTTAATTGTCCACTTATAGTTACAGGGTATAAATGTTTTGCAAAGGTGGAACGAGACTCAGGAGACAACGTTAGGACTAAGGAACACCAGTGAACTTAATAACGACTAAATGAGCATTTTTCAATTAGGACCAAAGCCAGACTATAATATATGCTTAATAATATTTTAATTATAAATACACACCTGCAGTGCACAGTAATCTTAGTGTTTTCTGACTGCTGCTGCCACCGTTGTACTTGCCCAATAAGATCGATCAAGCCAGTACCTGATTCTGGAGATCCTGAATCAGGCCATCCAGTGTAATGATACTGACGAACAACTCGCGATGCACTTTCCTGAAATATTGACAAGAGAAATGTGTGTGTTTGATAAATGCTGTCAGTAGAGATTTTAGGGTGCATGTGATCGCTTTGAAGAAGATAAAGCATGTCTTGGGAAATTGGCACGTTTTGTCATATTGCTATGGTCCTAAAAGCCTTTTATTAACTTAACCCCATTCTTCTCCTTCAATCTAGGAACCGCCATGGATGGATCTCCCCGTAACACACAAATTCTTGGCTAATTCCCTGACATTTTATTGGTAATAAACAGAAAGTTGCTGAAGATTAACTGAAGAGTCATCAGAACGAACCTTGGTATGGGTGAGTTTCATTTCTCTCATTGTGTAGTCTTCATAGGACGTCTCACTTGTCTTTTCCACTACCAAAGTGCCAATGTGCGCGGGCTTCTCTGCAGGCCAGTACTGGTGTACTTTGACCTGTACACATAAGATTAAGCTTTACAAATCGATTAAATCCAGAGTCAGATCAATTACATAGATAGACCTCCTACCCTATACAAGTTAATTCCCACTAAACGATGACTCGAAAGCTAAAGATATTTTAGTTGATGCATAGTCATATCTTTTTTCCCTACAGCCGTTACGAGTAAATGGATGCATGTATCCATTCGCTGGTATTTAAATGAATATGTTTACATAAAGTTATGAGGAGTAACACTGCATGCATAAGACAACGAAGCTTACAGCCGCTCACTAAGACCAACAAACTATTATAATCAGGGGTCTTACTATACTTAGGAGGACCCATCTACATCTTTTTTATAAGTCTCTCAGAAGTTGCTCACGAAAGTCGCCTTTTAGGAATACATACTTACCCATAACCGACATAGAATGGGGGTCACTTACCAATGTAAGGCATCTCTATTAACCCCTGCAAAAATAACATCCCTAACAAAGAAGGTAACCTTTTCCTAGACTGATGGATTGATTGTTTTAGTTGATTGATAAATTGTCGGTTTATTGAGCATACCTTGTCACCTTCTGTTTCTTTTGATAACACGACTATGGTGGAAGATTCTTGTTCCCAAATCATGCGCCAGAAGTCTGGTATAGTATCAGGTATGGGTGCCTGAGTTGCAATGAATGCTCTCCTAGTCATGTAGCCATCAATGAAGTTAGCATTGATGTAATCAGAGCCTTCCACTCCTGAGATTACACTCAGTTTAACCCGGGTTTCATCATACGGTAACGCATTTGGATAACGATTCTTGGTCACGTTGAAGGCCATGCTAGCAGCCTGAGCTGTGAGCTGGGAAGTGTTGATGCAGCGACCTAGCCGGATGAACTCCTCATCCATCTCACTTTGGCCTAACAGCATAAAAAAAATGACCTTATCACATCAAATCGAACAGAGGATGAATAATACTCTCAAGGCCGACTGAGGTTGAGAGAAATTCGTTTGATCAGAGGAAATTTTTCGTGAAGTTTCATCATAAACCTTTTTTAAAGCCTCGCAACCAGAAGATGTTACATAAGAAAACCGCTACATTTATAAAAACACAAGTGGAATGAAGCACCATCAATAAAATGGTTTTGTAATCGCCATTAAGCCTAGAACTCACAGAGTAGCACTTCTATGGAGTTATTTCCAATTCGTAATATGAATTAGATAAGGGATTGACAGGATGGTATATGTTGGGAAAGACACATACCGCTCGTTTGATTCACTTGCATGAGGTTCTTGATATGAGATCTAAGATCATTTGCGTGTATTTCAGTGAATCCGGAATGGATGGCCTCCACCAGGACGTCATGAATCAAAATGTACTGCTCTTCAACTTGTACCATAAAATTTCTATCTTGTCGCAATGAGGTGACATATTCATAGACATCCACTGTTTTCTCTGCAGCAATGCGGCGCAACATTGCGTCTACCACAATGAATGTACCAGTTCTGCCCACCCCGGCACTGCAGTGAACAACCTGAATGAAAATTCACTAATGATATATCGGAACTAATAAAGGACCAAATATGTGTGCCTCTTTTTTTATTTCTGCAGTTAATATTTGCTTAGATTGTGGAAACTTTCCTGTCAGTCATCACTTGTTTCAGAACAAGATGATAATCCCCTGTGCTCAGTTACAAGATGCAACATAACGATCACTGAGAGAGAAGAAAGTGGATTTTTTTTGTTTAATTTTTTTCTAGATTAGAAGTTAACAATAATATTTCCACTATGCAATATGCCATTTTCCTTACTAGAAAACATTTAGCTGATTGTACGCCCCACCACTCATTTAAATTCTTTCTCACTTCTTCCGGCGAAATATAAGATAACTTACCATAGGCCCTGCGTCCGGAGGATTTGCTCTAGAAGCCTTTCTCACAAACGTGAGGAGTGAGGAAGGACACTCGGGAACACCATGGTCAGGCCATACCGTGTAATGATACTGATTTACAGTTCGTTGTTCTGAGTTATTGGCGTGCTTTAGAGTCATGGTACGGATGGTGAATTCAGTGAGCTGCACCGTCTGCATCAAGGTTACCCGAATGTCACCATACGATTCTGCACCTTCTGACGGCCAATACTGGTGACACTTCAGGCGACCCTTCTCCTCCAAGTTTGTCACCTAGAATAGGGTGAACGGGCATACTTCAAGCGTTTCATGGTGAACTGTGTTCGGTTATTCACAGGGATGAAGGAATTGGGTGAGCACCTCATCTTTCCCAAATCCTCTCTCCCACTAGGATTATAGGCGGGCACTCGCAAATTGTCGAGGAAAACTGATAATATCGTACGGGTGAGGGGAAGGGTTGGGGGAGGAGTGGTGAAGCATCAATGGCTTAACATTTCATTCCGAAGAAATAATTCCTTTCTAAACGGTTCATGTTACAAAAACCACAGACTTTTACACACACAATCGACTGGAAAATTTTAATTCTGTAATATGAAAGAAATTCAAATTATTTTAAAGATAGGCATGGAAAGATGTGACACTTTCTCTTATGGCTACGCTGCACAATGCACGGTAAAATGAACATGACGCAACTAAATCATTACAAGTGATCTACGTTGATTATTACTTATTATCAGAAAGCACAAACCATGACGATTGTTTTTGTCCCTTGCTCCCAGACCATTCTCCAGAAGTCATCTGAAGTGTGTTCAAGTGGTCCTTGGGTGGCGATATATGCCTTATCCTTCTGATAACCGTCAAGGAAGTTGGCGTTAATGTAGTCAGAGCCCCGCACACCCTCGATTGGAGTCAATTTTACTCGGCTGTGGTCGTACGCAACGATATTGTTGTAACGGTTCTTGTGTTTGTTCTCCTCGGCCAAAGTGGCTTTGGAAGTAACATTTCCTTGAGAGCGTATAGCACCATACTCAACAGAAAATAAATCATCCTCTTGAAGGCGTTTCACGTGGTCTTCAAACTCCTCGACAGCTATTTCCCCTTCTGGATCGAAGTTTTCTAAGTTGAATAGAAAAAAATTATCAGTTTATTATTTCATTTGCACAAACAAAGATTCTTTATCTCAATCTTTGAAGAGAGCCAATGAGCAGGTTGCTATCTTTCAATTCTATTTATGATAACATACGCACTCATGTACCGGTTCAGTAAACTGTCGCTTATGAAACCCCCCCCACCTTTACATGCCCTTTTACTTGTAAATAGATATGCATCCAACTATAAGCGGCCTTTCATGTTTTGAGATAGGTAGGGAACTAATTTTACAAAGACGTTTTGAAGCCTAATTAATCAAAAGCATAGAAGCCCCGCCGCTTGTAAGTCTCCCCTAGAACCCCTTTCGAGGTTTATAAGACCAGAGCTTGTAAATGGCAGTTTACCGTTTATTCAGTAATATTATTTTAAAGCAGCTCTTGTTAAACAAACTTAATGTACGAAAATGACTGTTGATTGTGCAACGATGGTACAAACATGGTTCACCATTATTATTAATTGTATATTTGAAATTCAATACCAATCCTCGTAATTCGAACCCCCACTAATTCAAAATAGTTAGCGGAGCTAACTACAATTAAGTTCCAGTTTTCAAAGCTCATTCTCTGAGAAATAAATTTTGGAAGATGGAGAACGATGTCATGGGGAACAATGTCTCATGGAGATGCTCTCTTTGGTATTGAGTTGGAGAGCTTGACAACAGACTCTGTGTGTTAAAACCTGCTCGTGCGATACGTAAAATAGTATCACAGACGACGAAGAAAAGCTCTATCAAACATTGTTATCGTAAGGCAAATGGTTACAGTAATGTAACAGAAGCCAAACAAATTTTAGGCAAACCAAAAAGAGGCAATAAACAAAGAAATTACATCAACCTAGAGATATTTAAACTAGGTGGTGAACTACAACATACCGTAACCTTGTTCTTCCAAAGATATCTCTTCGCCGTCGTCATTTGCATTATTCTGCCGTCGACCGCGTAACCAGACAATCACGATTCCGCCGACAACAACTACACACACTATGAACAGTCCTATAAATACTCCAACAACAATCAGGTGTTTGTTCTTCTTTCCAGGTGTTGGCTCTTCCTCTCTTGGAAGGGTTTTGGTTGTAAACTGAGAAAATCCCTCATCTTGATAATAACCATTTTCGCTAAGGGAACGTTGAAAAACAGCGTACTCTGTGCCGTCATCAAGCTTGCCATTAAAATACTTTGTGTAGACTAAACGAAAAAAAGAAAGGAAAGTCGAGAACACAAAAAAATTAAATGCAAGATTTGATATCCAAGTAACATGACAAAAGAGCCGTAGAACCCACCCCCAACATTCCTAACAAACCTTTGGGTCTTCCTACTAAAAGGGTAATTAATATTAGCAACTGAGTTGATGACATGAATTGGCTACCGTAAAGAGTTTAAAAGCTGACGTGTAGGGCGTTAGACCTTCGCCATTCACTCTGACGAAGGGCTAACACTCGAAGCGTCAGCTTTGAAACTCTTAACGGTGGCCAATTTACGTCTTCAACTCGTTTGACAATACTTATTACCCTGTTATATTCTTCCACTGACGCAGCACCACAGTTTCTTCAGAAACGTATCCACTCATCTTTTTTCCTACCAATAGTTTGACACCAAAAGTTGCATATTATTACTCGACTGGCGTTTTTTTTTTTTTTTAATACAATAGTGAGTGAATGGGAGGGGAAAGTATGATTCTCTGGATCGTCATGATCGTCTGAATAGTCTTGGAAAAGTTTCGCAATAATCGAGGCAATTTCGTGGAAATACTACCAAGACAATTGGGAGGTTTGGACGGAGCGCACTTTGATCCGCACAGTAGTGTTCCCTTTAGATCGCCACAATTTTCTTTATCTCTTGAGAACACCCCATGATCGCATGGAATCTAAGCTTAAGCAAGTTTAGTTTATGTAAAGGACGTTCAATTATTTAATTATTTTGCCCCTCTCCATTTCGATCGCTGTATTCACACAGACTGATGCAATCCAACAAGTAGGTAAGGAAATGCATATAACAAAATAGATACACGCAGTCAGCTAAATCAGTTTGTGAAACTTAAATCTGTATTTAAGTATAATTTGTAATTCAGATCAACTGGGAGAAAGTTTATAATTAAATTACTCACCTTCTATGCGCTTTCTTCTTGCCACAACACCACTTCCTCTTCCTCTTGAATAGTACTTCTCATCTCCAACAGGAAAGGTTTTACTCTGTTTGTTATCGTTAGAAAATTCAGCCGTAATGTAGGGTTCACCCTCCGATTTATCTTCATACCTTTTGATGACATTAACATACTCCTTATCTGATGGTTTTCCAGGATCTTTCCCTTCTTTTAGTGGTACGACGATGATTTGGTAGTAACTGAAATAAATAAAAAAAGGTATTTATTAAGCAACGTAGAAAGTCAAAACCCAGTTTAATGGCATCCCATTAAAGTAAAAGAGGAATTAATAAAAAAAAGCGAATTCTCAAACGAGCAAACAAGTAAGGTTTTAACATGATATCTGCTTAAACAAACTTTAGATGATAAAAGTGAAAGCACGCAGTGACCTTATTAAAGTTATCACGACTTAGAAAAAAAAAAAAAGCAAATTTCAATGACAGGGTTAACCCTTTAACTCCCACGGGTGACTGAGACAGAATTTCTCCATACCAAATTAATACACTATCAAACAGACAAGTGATGAGAATAAATAAAAATATCAGCTTGGGGATTATTAGTTGATTCAATACCAAATTCTCAGAACTAATATCATAAGAATTGTATGGCAGACTGTAAGGAAAAGTACTAGAGATCCTGGGAGTGAAAGAGTTAAAACTCCTTTGTAGGAGATATTGCATGTGATAATTGGGGTGATTTATTGAATCAACTTTAAGATTAGACTTTGGAATCATTTACAATTCAATCTCGAGATAGAAAAACCGACAAAAAAACCAGCAATGTATGAAATAAACAATTCTAACCTGACTTTATCTCCATTACTCAAAATTTGCCAGGGTTTAAAGGCAACAGAAACTTCATTTGTCCCTATGTCGTCAGGATCCGGAGGGGTGGGAGGGTCTTAAACAAAGAGAAACACAGATAAATGCAAATCAAAAAGAATATTTAGAAATTACGTAATATTTAAATGTACATGAAATACACTAGTAAAGACGGTAAATCCTGAAAATCAAATGACGAAATAAGTGAGTAAATCATTTTTGGTAACGTTTAGCATACTTATGTCAGTATGGATTTACATCAATTATTACACAAGTCCTGACATTAAATGTTACCATAGTTATTATGTTACCATCATTATCATTACTATTATAATTAACATTATCATTATTATAACAATCAACAAATCCACACGATTATCATTATCAACATCTATTAAGATTCACGTCATGAGGTAATGGGTGGCATCATTGCCCTTAAATGCAAATTTCGTAAGATCTTTGCAGTACCCAATAGAAAGTTGAAAGTTAAGTTGAAAAACCAATGATACAAGGACCAGCTATCTTTTAACGGAAGGATGAAAATGCTTGGTCATTGTTCCAGGTGGTCCAATGACATCAGGAGCGTAGGATACTTTCCTTTATTTCCCAATATTTTGAGTTTCTTTTAAAAGATCCTTTCATGAAATTCTTTCTTGCCTGTTCCTTTTTCTCGCACTTGAACAATAAGAGGACACGCAACGTTTTCTGTGAAGCACGACCTTTGTTTCTCATAGTTATCACTGGCACTATTATAATTATTATTACTTTTATAATTATTATTATTGTAATCATTTTTTCCTTGTTAATGTCATTATTATCATAAATATAAAGAGAGAAGAAATCAGAACATTCGTCACTTGCTTTCATGCTGAATTTCATCTTTTTCCTTTTTTATTTCAAAATTTACGAAATAATAACAAAGATGGTATTATTTATTGAATGATTATATTACGTCCAAAAGTTTTTTCTCTTTTCTAATTATCATTTTTATTATTAAAATCATTGTTATCATCATTATTAGCTATTTAGTTTGTTTTTCTCACCATCCGTTGTAGCTTCCGTGGGTTTACTCTGTGGACCTTCACCTTTGGCAGTTGCAGCCGAAATGTGAAAGGAGTAAGTAGTCGATGCTCTGAGCCCATTTATAACCACTTTTGGCGAAGAACTTGATACTGTCCTTTTTCTTCCATCCAAATACGTTATGAAATACTTAGTGAAAATGCCATTCAAATCACGCTTAGGAACAGGTTTCCATTCCAATTTAATACTAGTACTGTTCTTTGCCGCTACAGTGATTCCTTCCGGTGCCTTGGAAGGTACTGAAACGCATATAATCAATTTAAGGAGTTATACATATACAATAACATACATTATGTACTTCAAGTCAACCTCAGGTTGGTCACTTTATTTATCATATGACCAGCTAGGCCCCGCGCACGCAATTCCATTGAATAAACATTGTGCAAACTGACGTCAGTGGGGTCGGACGAATTGACACGAGCCATTCCGAGAAAAGCCGTCCGCCCTTGTACTCAAGCAGCTTTGTTGCAAAAAAACTTAACAGAAAAAAGAAAAGAGTTTTTAAAAAAATAGCGTTTTTTGATGAATTGTGAGTTTCTTGTTCAAACTCGAGAAAAAAAGAAGCAGGAAAAGTTACTATTGTAAATTATTTTGTGGTTGTCCCACGTGTGCCCATCTAACTCGTCATATTTAGATTGAAACAAATTTTCCGAATTTTCAACAGTTGGTGGTCATATGATATAATGCTTGTTGACTGAGTTTGGTCAGGCCGGACGGGAAAATATTTAACTCTTGGTCGTGACGTACGGACCGAACGCTTGTACGGCCCTCCAACACAATCAGCAAGTACTTAGTAACACAATCCGCCTCAATTACAAGATACATAAGCAATTGTCTCCGTCGCCTTACAATTTCTAGCAAACACAAACTAAGATTTCAAGAACATAAGCCAACGAGGACAAGTACTGGCATTATGGAAGTTGGCTCCACAATCTGCTGTGCCGTTATAATCTGGAAGTTAACCTACTTGATGAACCGACCCCACCCTACGCAACCGAAGGGTAACTTACCATCTTCATCTGTTCTCATCTCTGTAACGTTACTCTGTACACCGACTCCCTTCCGGTTGAAGGCCTGTATGGAAAACTGGTACCGTGTGTATTTTTCCAGAGACGCCACCACTAAATACGTAGTTTGCGCTCTGTTAATAGTGTCGTTCTCCCAGTCTAACTGCAGGTCACTCACCCTCTTGTACAGAATGTAATAGCCCTGTATGTCACCTCTAGCATCTTGTCTAGTGAGCATCTAGATGGCAGTGATAATAACACTAGCTTGAATAGCGTTTTATGAAAGTGATGAGAAGATTAAAACAACAAATAAAGATATAAAACTAGGACTAAATATAACAGGTAAAGTAATATTTCACTTGCACGGCAATTTGACCACGCTCCACAAACTCCTTTCAGTTTTCTGTCTCTCCAAGCAGTAATTGTGAATTCCATAGACAATATCAATATATTTTTGCCACAAGCAGTTAGTAAATATGCTACATACAATGCATTCCCTGATACTGAATATTGGAGTAAATGCGTTTTCTGGCTGCTGCAGCCACTCCGATACATGTTTATACAATTAATTCGATTGCGCTATGTGTGCACTTGTGGCTTCTTGGTTCTCCGCACTGAATTGAAGATTAAATCAAAAATATTTGTATTTAAAAAAAAATCTCTAAGCTTTTTGCGTGCTGTTTATGTTTCATCGTTGGCATTTTAAAGTGCCAATAATAGATGCTATTTGTTTTTAAGTGGGTTTAATACCTGCCAAGACACGTTAACAGCAGTAGAATTGAGAACAGTCACATGTAAAGTTGGAGCAGAACGTGGCACTGTAAGCAAAGAAGTTAACATTTCTTATTTAACGTTACAAGAAATAAAATTGTATAGTACATAATTCTTAATGTAATGAATGTAAAGTAAAAAACAAAAAGCGATCACGATGGAAAATCGTAGAAGGAAAATGTCACAGGAAGGTAATGAGAACTCGCAATAAAAACGAGCAGACTGCCAGAAGCGCGGGAAAACGCGAGTTGCCAATTCGCGTTTGGTTTTAGATGATTGATTGAAAAAGTGTTGCGTAAAGGAAATCCAAAGAAATCTTGAATTACTTTGACAATCAGCTGAATTTGGCTCTAGAACCTTAATACGTACTGTGGTTTATCAGTTTACCAGTGGTCGAGAGATTTTATTTCTCAGAGAATCTCCAAAATACAGAGACACAAGTAATATTCTCAAATAAAAGAAAATAAAGCAAAAAAAAAAAAATGCACAGAAAAGAAGACACAACAACCACAGGCGGCCCAAGCTCACGTCTCCAGAAGCCAACGATTAAATCATGAAAGCGTCACGCGTTGTGTGACTCGGTGTTAAGTTACGAGAGGAACCCTTGAAAATTTGAACACCTAGCGATTTCTGCCGTTTTAAGCTTGCTTTACCATTACTGTTATTCCTTCGTCTTTTGACAGGAATGACAGTGACGGTAAAGCAAGCTTAAAACGGCAGAAATCGACAGAAATTACAACGGACACACGGGATGCGAGTAAGTCTTATTGATTCTACGTGTAAGTTGTTCATATTTCGAAATATTTATCGTTGTAAATCGACCATATTTCGCTCTCCATACTATTCCTTATAACGTGTTCAAATTTTCAACGGTTCCTCTCGTAACTAAACACCGAGTCACACAACGCATGACGCTTTCAGGAATTAATCGCTGGCTTTTTCTCGAGACGTGAGCATGGGCCGCCTGTGCAACAACATTCATGTTTTGGTACTGTCGAAGTTGCTCCTCAAGAGTAGAGTAAGATAGGCGCATGATGGTTGCATATTAGTGATTACGTAACAAAGTAACTTTTGAGCACTTTGTGTACAAAAATCTACTGGACGGCTCTTTAAGCAACTTACCAGCTTCATCTGTTTGTTTCTCCACAATTTCACTCCGACCGCTGACACCCTTGCGGTTGAAGGCCTGTATGGCAAACTGGTATGATGTGTACTCATCTAAAGACGCCAATACAAAAGAAGTGGTCTCTGTTCCATCGACTGTTCTGTTCTTCCACGATGCCTCTAGCTCGCTTTTTCTCTTGTACAGAATATAATACCCCAGTATAGCACCTCGAGCTTCTTCCTTAGTGAGCATCTAGATGGCAGTGACAATAATACTAAATTGTGATGAGAGAACTGAGCAGATTAAAATCAATCAACAAAGATATCAAACTGCTACTAATTTTAACTTGTTAACCAATAATTCACTCGCACGGAATTTTAACCTTGCACCGCAATTTCCTTTCGGTTTCCAGTTTCTCCAAACAATAATTGGTAATTCCATGATGAATATTGATATGCTTTAGCCACAATTACTTGATAAATATACTACATGCTACATCTCTTCCTCAAGTGTATAGTAATACAATGCGATATATTTATTTATTTAGCTCCTGCAGCCAGTTGAAAAGATGTTGATACATTCATTTTAATATTAGCACAGTTGTGGCTGTTCGAAAATCATGGTAAATTGGTAAATAAGTCATCAATAACTCTTATAAAAGAAAAAGTGTCCAAATTGTACGCTGTGCATGTCTTAGTGTCGTCTTATTCTGAATGTTATAGAGCACAGCTATTTAAAAAAACTTTTGATAACGGTGTCAGTAGAGCAGGAAACTCTAATAAATGCTAAGTAAAAAAAAGTGGGTCTAATACCTGCCAAGAAACATTAACAGCAGTAGAACTGAGGACAGTCACGTTAAAAGGTGGAGCGAAGCTTGGTACTGTAAACAAATAATAGCACATTTCTCCCCGTGAGTTACAAGAAATATAGAATTGAAGTATAGAGTTTTTCTAACAAAGCCCAATGGTATAAGAGCAATACATTTATAGTTAAAAAAGTCAACTTAAGGCATAGGGAAAGCCTTGTACAGAGTCAAAAAAAAAAGAACAAAACACTGCAAAAAAACGCAAAAAAACAAACAGATAAATGACACGAAGTAAATGTAAGACAAGTGGTAGAAGCTCAACACATACTTAATCAATTTATCACTTGCCGAAGGAATCTCCAAAATACAGGTATATGATAAAATTTATCAAATGAAAAGGAACTTAAAATATCAAAAAAGAGCACCTTCTTCATCGGTGGTAACATTTACTACAGAGCTGTGGTTACTAGAACCAATCATGTTCGTGGCAAACACCCTGAGGTAATATGTTGTCCAAGGAAGCAGATCTTTGATAGAAACTCTTGTGGAGTAGATCACACAATTATTCTTTGAGAGTGTTCCCTGACATATGGCATCTCTGAAAGTCTGCTTATCTTTTCCGATTTCCACTGTGTAGTTCTGAATAGCACTGTTTCCATCGAAACCAGCTGTCCAGGAGATATTCACTTCCTGTGATCCTCTCGTGATCACTTCGACATCCTTTGGCGGGTCTGGTACATCTGCAGGACAAAAAAAAACAAAACAAAACAAAACAGAAACAAAAACAGAAACAAAAAAAACAAGAAATTAGAGTTACCGTTAATGATTGCTAAACGTCTCCACTAAAAAGCCAAGGACAGATTATGGAGAGCAATTAGTCAAACAGACATTTGATGCGCGAAAGAGTCCCTGTTTAGAGTGACGTCTTTGAAGATATCGATGCTGATGAAGTAAAACGATATGACTTCAAACATAAAACTTGTAGCATTATGAATTTTTTTTTTCCTTTGGCAACGTTTCTTCTCATATCATACTACGGCATACAGCTTGTGCACGCAACAAAGCAATTTAATAAAATATTGCATGTCACAGCACTTTTGAAACTACACTGGGTAATATCTGAAAACATTTAAAGCGAATTTACTCACACTGCACCGTGAGGGTAGCTGCAGATGAATATGATATATTCTTGCTGTTTTCAGCTACACATCTGTATTGCCCTGAGTCTGAGCGGTGAACTTCTGCAATTTCTAAACTGTGATTAAACTTGTTCCTTGAGGACAAGTTAAATCGACTATTTCCTGTTACATTTAGGTCTTTTCTGTCCTTTTCCCAAACAACACTGGGTGTTGGGTTCCCCACGACTGAACAACTAAAAGTCACATTATCTCCTCTTACTATTGTGACATCCCTCGGATGTATGGAGATTTCAGGTGCAACTAAAAAAAACATAGTAATAAATTAGAAAATCGTGCAAGTTTGGTAAGTTTCAGAGATATGCGAATTATCAAACAGATTTCTCAATGCGAAATAGAAATTATCATTCAATTACAAGCTGAAAACATTTACTCAAGTGTCCATAGCTGCATAGTAGTGCGGTTCCAAAGCTGCTCTTACTTTTCTTCTTAATTCTTTCTCGTGTCAAATTTTTCTCAACTTGTTTCTGTTTTTCCTTTCGTCTGGGATTTGTTAACTCAAACGTAATGTGACTATCTGCAGCAGACATGTTTGCCGCTTGACGTAATTCGCAACCCAAGAAAGTGTCCTTAAGAGCCACAGTACAAAACTGACGACCTTGAATTTATCTAAATTGGGAAGCTTAAAAGCCGCTGTTTAACTAACCGTTAACCTTTTTCGAACCAAAACATTATGGCCTTTTTTTTAGGACTATCGAGCCCTAGTTAATGATCCCAATAACTCGTTGTCTCATGAATATTCCGCTTACTTACACTGAACATCTACAACGGCAGCCATAGACGTATCATTTCCAAGGCTGTTGTTCGCCACACATCGGTATGCTCCGCTGTCTACTCGGCTAGCTTTGGTGATTGCCAACTGCTTTTTGTCTGCTGAAAAGCTGATCCTGGAATTGTTACTTATGTCAGACCCATCTTTGGTCCATGATAGAGTAGGGGGCGGATATGCAGTAGCATTACAGTGTAACGTAATGTTTTCTCCTTCTGTTTTTGTCACATTACTAGGATGAGTGGTAATCTCACTTTTATCTACAATTGTGAAACAGTTGCAATGAACATTAGCAACGCTAGCTATAAGCGCCAATATCTTTTTGAATTCGACAATTCAGTGGTCTTTTATGTTTACAGCAGACATGGCTGAACCAACTGAAATGACCTTCAAGACCAAAATGACTGTTTTCCAGACTTCCGGGCTGACTTTCTATCGAATAAGTTAGAAGAGTTCAATAAATTATTTACTGGGGCCCACTAAAAACCGCCTTGGCGAGTTGGGTTCCTTCATTGAATATTATTATTATTATTATTATTATTATTATTATAATTATTATTATTATCATTGTTGTTAATACTTACATTCAACAACTAATGTAGCAGCATCTGAGCTGTCATTACCAATGCTATTGTTAGCCACACACCGGTAGTTTCCACTGTCTGTTCTGTACACATTTATTATCCTCAACTCGTTGCTCTCTGCTGAATAACTGATCCTGGAATTATTGCCAATAGAATGTCCATCTTTTTTCCATGATATTGCCGGTAATGGATTTCCAGTCGCGTTACAATAAAAGGTCCTGTTTTGTCCTTCCTTCATCATGTCACCAGAGGGATCAGTGATAATTTCCGGTTTATCTGAAACGAAATAGGTAGACGGATATGGATTTTATCCTAGTTCCTCATCCACTCAGTATCTCTATACAAATGGTACTTGGTAAATTATTCTGAAGGTATTCACCTTCTCCAACAAAAAATTTCTCACTTTAAAGCAGACCCGCGTACGCTGATTATAAAGAAACATGAAATATATTAAAGTTTGGTCTAGCTCTCCAGCAAGTAAATAGTTCTACGTATAAAGCTCACTTACATTGAACATTTAACATGGCAATTTTCGAGGTGGCGTTCCCAACTTCATTATGAGCGAAACACAGGTATTTTCCGCTATGTTTTCTGTTCACATTCGTTATCTTCAACAGCTTGTTGTCTGCTGAAAAGCTGATCCTGTGGCTGCTTTTCGCGAGATTTCCATCTTTCGACCATGAAAGCACTGGCTCTGGATTTCCAGTAGCATTACAAGTTAATGTCACATTTTTTCCCTCTGTTGTTGTGTCATTCTGCGGTTGAGTAGCTATCTCAGGTCGATCTACAATGTATAAAAAACCCACTTATACCTCATTCAAACCAAAGCGGAAACATGTTTTAAGCTGTTTTGTTAAACACGGGTTTAAATTGTTTACTTCCCAGAAACTGCTTAAACCGATTTTTGTCGACTTCAAATTAAGCACATTGAAAATACAAATTAGTGACGACTTGAAACCTATGAAAAATATGTTTTTTTAGTCCTCTACGTCATAATTTCATTCAGTTGAACTCAGTTTACTTAAATATGTTTTGCTGGTGTGAATGGATATTAACCAGACAATGCGCTTTGGAATTAAACAATTCAGCGAGACAAATGACTCATCTGAATAAAGAAAAACGTTTCCATGCACAATCTGGGACTTACCAATTTGATTACCGTTCGCTCTCCATTTAAGCTAGCGAAAACTGAAGTGTAATGAACGTAAAAATACAAACAAATAATTATTTAGGAAAATCCCTTTTGGTAATCCCTGACTGGTTTTGAAGCGAGCAGTTTATATGCTTGTAATATTTAAAAAAATGGCAAAGCTGAAACGGTGCTTCAGCAGCAAAGGGGGACATGTGGGATACTGAAGATGTCCATAGAAAAAATGTAAACATGGCTTGTGACTTGCAACGCTTCATAAAACAGACAGTTAGGAAAGTTCAAAAAAGGGCACGAACTCATGAAACAACCTATATGCGCACTTCACAATTAAAAGCCTTGTCTCACTTCTACTTACAGCATATAATTGTATGGAATTGTATGGATAGTGCTTTACTTACATTGTACATCTAATACCACAATTTTCGAGGTATCGTTTCCAACTTCATTACGGGCGACACACAGGTATTCTCCGCTGTCGTTTCTGTTCACATCTGTCATTGTCAGGAGCGAGTTGTTCGCTGACAAATAAATCCTGTTGGTGCTTTTCACGAGATCTTTATCTTTAAACCACGAAAACTGTGGCTCTGGATTTCCGGTAGCATTACAAGTTAAGGTCACATTATTTCGTTCTATTTCCGTAACATTCTGCGGATGTTTTGTTACCTCAGGGCGATCTGAGATGTACAAAAAACACAATAAGCAGGGCTATGCATAGAAATTGTTTTTTACAATCATGTTACTATACAACAGGTTGTGGTCAAATTTTTGAACAAACATTTTTGCGTATATCTTGAACAAGTGCTCAGTGCAGTTTTTACAAGACGATGGAGATATAAGGGAGTCATCAAAAGTGTTTTACATAAAGAAATCTCTTTGTTAAGTAGTTGTTCCTAACAGCTGTCATCTAAGATGTGCACACTTCCAAATCTTTTAACCATCTAATGCCCAGATCAAACCTGTAATTCTCCTTAATGTCAACCATAAAATTCTTATAATGTTAGTTCAGAGAATTTATTATTGGATCAAATAATTATCCCCTAATCGCTATTTTTCTTTATTCTCGTTACTTGTCTGCTTAATATTGCATTGACACTGTAAGGAGAAATTCTCTCTCGGTCACTTATGGGAGTTAAAGGGTAAAAGTATATTCCCGACCGCCTTATTACGGCCATTCATGGGAGAGTTTGTTCTCCGACCAAATTATTAATTATTTCTTACGAGCATTTCGTAATCGTTTTCGAGGACTGAAAAAAGAAGATTTTAAAATATCGATTTCCCCGTAGACGTTACCTTAAGGTGTTTACTGCGAAAGAGACTTTGCGTATTAAAATGCTCTGTTCTATTTCTAATCGATATCTTAAAGGACAATGCAATGAACTCACATTTCACATTTAATTCAGCAGCTTCTGATGTGTCGTTTCCAAGTTTGTTGCTCGCCACACATCTGTATTCTCCACTGTCCTTTCTGTTCACATTCATTATCGTCAAAACTTTATTGACAACTGAATAACTGATCCTCGAATCGTTAGTTATAGGCGATTCATCTTTAGTCCATGATGCTTTCGGTAATGGATTTGCAGTATAATTACAAGAAAAGGTCACGTTTCCTCCTTCTTTTATTTCCACACTTTTAGGATTAGAAGTAATCTCAGGTTTATCTGCAATTTTGAAATCAATCTTGTTAGCAAAGGGCAAATAACAGATAAACAAAACGTCTGCATAGAAATGCATACATGACTGTACATCCGTTTTCTGTTATAAAAAAAGCATAGGATGAAATTTTCCTGCAAAGAGTAGGAGAGTAAGGCCATGTTTATTAAACAATGATTATAACAAAAGTTGACTATAGCGGAAACAAAAAAAAAGGGTGAATTGGAGAAAGAAGCATGAAATCTGCCGACAGTCGACGCCGAGTATCAAAACGATATTCATACCCTGGTAAGAGAAAGTAGAGTATTCTTACCAGTACAGCAATGAGATGAGAACTTACATTGAATGTTAACAGTAGAAACGTTTGAGGTATCATTTCCCAAGCTGTTGTTCGCTACACAACGGTAGTGGCCGCGGTCTGTTCTGTTCACATTTGATATGGTCAACAGCCTGTTATGTTTTGAAAACCTGATTCTGGAATTGTTGTTTATGGGAGATCCATCTTTGGTCCATAATATTATCGGTATTGGGTTTCCAGTGGCATTACAAAACAAAGTCAAATTACTTCCCTCTTCTTTTATGACATTCACTTGAGGATGAAAGACGATTTCAGCTCGAACTGCAATTTCAGAAAAATTTTACAATGCAAAGGACTAATAAGAAAAAATAAATATAACATAATAACAAATTACGTTATGCAACCACTTCGCTCGCGGTTTGTGTTTTCAGCGTAATCTTTGCTCCACGGACAGGCTGTCAGACAACTGACTGATCATTCCTCAATCTTTCGGTTCAAGGACATAAAGTGATGCTACAAAAGGAAACTCTTTATGAAGAAAGGCTGCATAATGCTCAACTAGATATTAGTTGCGCTGTGTACATGAAACGGTTCCAATTTAGAATGTATGTTGCGATATCGCTTACAAACAAACCGGCCACTATATATACTAACGTACGATAGCAACAAGCATTTTCAAAATACAATACTGGTCACTTCCCATCGAGGCAATTTTCTTCTCGTAAAACATGAAATAGACTAAGAGTAAGTATATCAGTAATTAGTTTGAAAATCATCGGAATTCTTTTGGATCAAAATGAGTATTTTGTTTAAAATGCGAGTATAAAATACGTAATTTCCGAAACATATATAGGTAATATAAACTAAGCTCACCTTGGTAAGAAATTAAAAGAAATGAATTCGATCAAAATTTACTATATTCAAGCGGGTTATCAGATTTAATTGAGATAATCACACGAGAAAAATGAAACTTTCCAATTAAATTACAATATCGAAATATTTTGCTTAAGGTAATGGACTGAAACAGTGAATCTAAGCAAATTTCGCTTAACACGATCCTTCTCTCGCACTCGAGAGAATTCAATCCATTTACATCGTGAATACCCGGAGATTTAAACTGATGAAGTCAATGCGCGGCCAAGGCCTTTACCTCGTATATGGAAGTTAACGAGGTTGATCTCCGCTTCCAAATCTGTTAAAATTCTTTCTTCGAATAATGAAAAATGTCTTTTACCTTCTTGAGTAGATGAATAAAACACTAACATTGATAGGACGAAGAACCAGTGAAAAAGAAGCCCTCTGAAGGTAAAAATTCCGGCGAGAAGATCCTCCATACTAAGAAAGCATAGTTTGATCCAAAAGGAAGATGAAAGAACGGCCGATAAAAAAATAATTATTGCTAGAGCTGCAAAAGCAATTATAATGAGTTATCTATATGACGCGCATTCTGATTGGCTGAAACAGCGTGCTAAAATAAATTGTTCGGCCGGGCTTGAGGGAGCCAAGTAAATTATTGACATTTCATGATAGATTTATGGTACATCAAAAGGACTGCTAGTGCTTATTCATGTACTATGGCTAATTTAAGTCACTTACACTGAACATTAATCGTGGAAGCGTTAGAAGTATCCGTTCCAACTCTGTTTTTTGCTTGACATGTGTAATCGCCACTGTCTATTCTGTTCACATTCCTTATTTTCAACTGTTCATGGCTTGGTGACAAAATGGTACTGAAGCTGTTATTTATAGGATATCCATTCTTGTACCATGATATTGTTGGAACTGGACTTCCAGTAGCGTTACAATACAAAGTCACGTTTTGACCTTCTCTTGTTGTGATATTTTGAGGATGCGTCACGATCTCAGGTTTATCTGTGGACAAATACAGTATTATCATTAAAAAATTATTTTAAAAAAATAATACAAGTTTTCATGTTCATGTAATAGTAATCTCTTTCCAAACGTATTTAACAGTTCTCACCTTGTCCGTTGTTTTATTGACTAAGCAGGATAATTAAAATATATATACATACGTGTTACTCTAATTAAAACAAGAGAAAACGAATTTGGAGAGCTGACTTATAGTTAATAAATTCGTTAGATATTGCGTTTTGGTGCAGGAATTGTATAATGCCTATATTACATTTTCTATAAATTCGTATGGTAATCTCACAATACAGAGCACCAAAAAATAACATACAGTGTACTACGTTTAGGGTTTGGAATGAGCAGTTTTCAAGGACGATCTCGTTGTAAATGTGGTACGGGAGAAAACGTTCTCTTCAGTTAAAGTGGTACAATTGTATTCTTACCTTATGGTTTCAAATTTGATAGCGACTCAAACCAATGACTGATTAATAAACGTTACTGAAGGAAAGATTCTCCACCAATTGGCTAGTTTAACTGGTTATCATTTACCTTTGATTATGATCATTGTCGTATCCCGCGTGCTGCCTAAAATATTCGTGACTTTACAGGTGTAATTTCCCCCATCCTTTAGGGAAGCTGCAGTGATTGACAACTGTATTTGATTCTCATTGAAAGATGGAATTGTCACTCTTGAATCATTAATCTGCACTGAAGTATTTCGAACAATCACAGTTCCTTCTTTTATCCATTGCACTTCAGACACTGGTGGCGACGCTTCATACCGACATATCAGCCAGATATTGCTGCCTTTAGCCAAATATTGCTCCTGATCGCCATCAATTGTAACCTCGGGTTCAACTGAAAAGTAAATAGCGTCGGTGTTAGAGCTAATAAATAATTCGAACGTGTGGCATGCAATTATCACTTTGTAGCTTTCTTGATGTCGACCTACATTTAACTTTTAACAAACAGACGATCACCAGTCGACGCCCCATGAATTTCACAACAGGCAAGTACTGAACAAGGTAACGAACAAAGTGAAATAGATCAGATAAAATTTTCAATGACATAAGTAAGAGAAAAATATTTGAGAAAAGGCTACAGCTGCACTACCCATTTCGGCATCAAGAACGTACATCCAAAGGTAAATTGTGCTTCTGGTTAAAATAAACAACCATTTCATCCAATTTTCGACAACGGAAGAGCAGTGAAATGATCACTTTATAAGGTTCCAGGATGTCAATGCAACTGATAAAGATTATAAATACAGTTACAACAAGTAAGACCTGGAAATTAAAGAGTGTACGACACTTACAAAGAACAACCACTCTGGAATTTGAGGTATCATTTCCAACTCTGTTTCTCGCCACACACTGGTATTCACCGCTGTCTGTTCTGCTTATATTCGTTATTGTTAATCGCTTATTGTCTTTTGAAAGGCCGATCCTAGATTTGCTCTTTATGGGAGATCCATCTTTAACCCAGGATATTGATGGTTCTGGATTTCCGGTGGCGTTACAGGACAGAGTTATCTTTTCTCCCTCTATGGGAGTTTTCCCTTCTGGACGGGTGGTGATTAAGGGCAGCTCTGTGTGAAAAAGAAGCAAGAGCTGCCTAATTTGATATTTAACATCCATTCTAATTGTGACATTTATATTTTCAATCAAGAGACTAACTTGAAACAGAATACACCAGCAGCTGTAAACTTGAAACGGTTCACTGAATAGAACAAACACGAGTTTCATTCGTAATTATGGGAGAGTTGCTTTATCCCAAACAAGAAAGCTCCTGATTAACCGGAAACAAAAAGGAGCAGATTGGATTTTTCTGAAATAGCACTCTTGGTGCTCCACGTGAATGATTAGGTCTTCGCCTATGATTAAGTATTTTTTGGCACTGGACGGACTAGTTCCATCCCGGAGTTCTTTAAACAGCTGAAGATTTTAAATTATTGATTTTCTGATTGTGGATTGCATTGGTTCTGCTGTAACGTCGCATGGTCCTCATTCCCCTCCGTCCTTCTCTAAAATGAAAATGTGAACCCACTTCTCCAATAAGTAAATCATCCGGATGGCGAGGACATTTTAAAGCAGCCCCTCTAGAAACCTCATGGGAGCACTTACGAAAAATTAGACCCCCACTGTTCAACCAATTTGAATTACCCATGGCCAAACAAAAAAAAACAAACGTAGTTGTAAAGTGCTTTTTAGCATACAGTACCCTGGCTTATGACTGACGTCCTCTGGGATGAGTTACCAACAGCATTAATAACAAGGCAGGAGTAGTTTCCAGCATCCTGGGAAGTACTTTGACTTATAAGTAACTGTATTTGACTTTCATTGTAATGAGGAACAGAGATGCGGGACTCGTTAACCAGCAGACTAGAATTTCTAGCAATCACATCTCCATCTTTTATCCACTGCACTTCAGACACGGGTGGCATAGCATCGTACTCGCATAGGACTTTCTTTATTTTACCGACAATTGCAAATTGTTGTGGACCACCAATCATTGTGACTCCTGGTATATCTACATTTGCAAAACGAAGCATAAATTGCATATTTAATGATATCTTATCTTTTCAAGTACCAGTTTCATAGATTAACCATTTCAGTTCCGCACTGTTTTGGCATCAATAATAACGGGAATCTTTTAGCGTGCAAATAAATCTGGAATCCGTTATTCAAGGCCTTTTAGGCCAACTTTTCTTAGGCTTTTCAAACCAGTGCAAATTAGGCAGTAATATTATGTATAATAACTTTGTTATCTCGACTCGGTAGTTGGTTGTCCCTCAGACTTTCGAGATAACGAGACTCTGATGTCTATAAAACGTTTAAGACCAAGGAAGGCTCTTGCGTGGAAAGCAAAATGAACCATTTCAGCTTCACAAGAAAAACTTCAAGTTTCATCTATCAAAAATGCTCACTACTTACAATACACTTCCAAGGTAGTGCCATGGGACGTAACATTTCCAAGACTGTTTTCCGCCACACATCGGTACACTCCATTGTCTCCTTTGCTCACATTCTTGACAATGAGCTGTTTTCCTTCGTAAGACAAATTCACTCTCGAACCGTAACTGGTGCACACAGAATTCCCGTCTTTAGTCCATGATGTTGTCGGTAGTGGATTTCCAGTGGCGTTGCAAAATATGGTCAACTTCTCTCCTTCGATTCTCTGAATCAATCGTGGAAGAGGGCTGATCTCGGGTTTAACTACAGTCATCCATATGAGACAAGCAAAATTAACAGTGTTGGGCCTTTACCCCCTTGAGTCTAAGTCAACTCTACTTAAGAAAGAAAAAGGTTGTGGCAAGGACTTGTACATGATGCACCCATCAAAATGGACTCGAATCTTAATTGACCAAATGACAGTGTAAATTATAGTCCTGGGTAATAAGCCATAAACGGGTGAGTTGAATCACTTAGTTTTACGTGTAGATTCGAAGATGACTGAAAGCTTCTTTAGGCCTCTAAAATATAATATTGCTTACGAACTCTTCAGTCGTGTTGGTATAGTGTAAATGAAGGACCTTACCATCTGCTCTAGGCAATGGACGAACCGATCAATTCTTAAACACTTTCATTAAGTAATTACTAAGAAATAGAACTGAAAGTCGCATCGAAACAACTAGTGAGGAGTTACAAGAAAAATGTATAAAGAGACATGGGATTAGTTCGCCGGAACTCGAATTAAAAGGTCCGGCTTCGAATACAGGCGAGGATATTAGCTTTTTGCTTTTGGCTCACAGTGCCTCTCTTCACTCAGGTCTTAATGGCTACCTGCAAACTGTCAAGAAAATCTGAAGATTTTGTCGTTAGAGGTAGGCAATGGACAAACAACCCATTTATGTTGAATCTACTCTAAGTCATTTACAATGCTAAAACAGGGATAGGCATCGGAAGCTGAAAAAATTAGAAATATGGAAATGCAGGCTGAACCATTTAACATCAAACAAACACACCGACTTTGACATCATCAAAATCTGAAACAATTTCTTAATTAAAGGTCAGATACGAAAGAAAAAGCGATTAAAATGTTCCACCTACATTGCACTCCTAAATAAGCAGGATTGGAGGTATCGTATCCAAGGCTGTTAGCGGCCACACATCGGTATTCTCCGCTGTCTACTCTTTTTACATTCGTTAAAGTAAGGTGTTTGTTATCCGCCGACAAATTAACCCTGGAGCTGTTACTAAGAGGTGATCCACCCTTATTCCATGATATTTTTGGTACCGGATTCCCCATAGCGTTACAAAATAAGGTGACATTTTCTCCTTCTTTTTCAGTCACATTGTCCGGATGAGCAGTGATCTCTGGTATGTCTGTAACAGGAAACATTCCACATTAGTTTGTGGTTTTTTGTGAATAGTAAACAACAACAAAGTCTTCGCATAGGTGTGATGGAGTATTTGCTGGGGTTTAACAAGTATTCAAAATTTTCGTGTTGTGAGCAACAGCAATAATAACCAAACCATTCCTAGTCTGACTTCACCCAAACGACACCACTTAATGACTTTTGATTTAAATGTTTGGTTTTGGCTGCAAATAATTTGCAATCAGCCATAATTTCAATGAGTTCATTCTTTAGATCTTAAGATAATCTCCTTCCAAGTAATGCAATTGCAAGATTGTCTTTCTCACGACACATCGTACTCACATAGTACATCAAATGTTACAACTTGGGAAGAAGCATTTCCGATGTTATTGGACGCCAGACATTGGTATTCTCCGCTGTCTTTCCTGCTAACATTCGTAATCGTCAATTTCCGTTTGTCTTTTGAAAAAACAATGTTAGGATTGTAATTCGTATTGATATGAGACCCGTTAAAGATCCATGATATATTTGGCTCTGGATTTCCTGAAGCCTCACAAAACCAAGTGAAATTTTCCCCCTCCTCTTTTGTGGCATTCAAGGGACTGAGAGCGATCGCCGGTGGATCTGCAAATAACAAATAATAGCTACAGACTGATTTGTTTTGTGAGAATAAAGCAAAAAAAGCTTTTTGAAGTGCAATATATCAGATTGACTTGAGTATGGCTAATTCCACTGGAATTTACTTCCTACAATCTACGAATGATGGTAATTGATCATTAAATTTAGTCACTGAAATATCATTAAATGTAGTTTGTTGCAACATAACTAAATCAGGCAGTTTCCTACCGGTTACTTGAGAGCATTCACCCAAAAGCTTAATAATCGCCGCATAAGAGATTCCAAAGTTAATGCTTCGTAAATTAAAAATTCCTCGATACTTTAAAAATTAAAAAGACAAATGCTTTACTTGGTAGAAAGATCACAAACAAATCAAAATCGAGAAATTAATTAACTTACTATTTCACACGTGATATTCATAAGAATTATAATTGAAAGGAAAAAATATTGTCTTACATTGCACTCTAAGTGCACTGGGATTGGAAGAAACATTTCCAAGACTGTTGTTCGCCACACACTGGTATTCTCCACTGTCTGTTCTGTCTAAGCTCATTATAGTCAGTTGCTCGTTTAAATTGCTCAGGGAAACCCTTGAATTTCTGCTTGTATTTAGTGGAGAACCATTCACAGTCCAGGATACTGTCGGTGTGGGTTTACCATCAACAAAACACGATAAAGACACGTTAGTTCCTTCCACGGGTCTGGTATCCGGTGAAGTAATTTTTGGTTGATCTAAATCTGTTATTATCAGCAAGAAATAGAACAAATTAATATAAAACAAGACCTTTGAAATAGAATTTTATTTATAAATAGTTGTAAACATAATTTTTCCCGTGGCTAAGCTTTCCAAATGATGAAGTTCGAAGATACAGCTACAACAACTTATTGTCCAGGTGAAAAATATGCGACTAGTCCCTTTCCTTTTTTTTTTTTTTTTTTTTTTTTTCGGTCAGGTAAGAGTGCTCATGAAATCCTTCTTCCAGCTTTATCTGTCACCAGTCCACACCGAACACGTCCCTTGCCGGTCTAAGAAGCGCTGGCGTAAGGCGAGAAGTTGTTCTCTACGGTGATAGAGGGCACCTAACTCACTAAACAGGAGATGCTCTCCCCAAGCAAGCCAGAATGGTGGTATAAACAAGTCCTAAGTAGACCGAATATGAAAAATACTCAACTTAATCTGTGAGATTTAATTTGTCATATTTAAGTATCTGAATGACAAAATTTCTGACTATTGACATGATTCCTCGTGTGTCTGTAAAACATTCTTTTTCATAGGTTCTTTTTACTTACACAGTATCGAAATCTCCAATTTACTTTCATTTCTTGCTCGGTCTTCGCTGGAGATAACTGTCAACTTGTAGCTTCCCTCGTCCGTTCTTTTCACACCGAGGAGAATGATTGATGTGTAATTATTTGTAATGTCCACGAGTATGCGACCGCGGTAAGATGGTTTTATCCATGGTTTGACAAAAGGGGAATATTTGTCTAAAATCTGCGTATCTTTTTCAAATAACGCCTGAGAGAGTGATACGTCTTTGCCAAGTGAGTACCTCCATTCCAGCGTAACATTGTCACCTTCCACAGCAAGGAATGGATTTTTAGGTTCTTCAGTAAACACCGGCGCACCTGATAAGACAAACATAACAATTTTCGGGCCGCGGCTTTGGTAGAATTCTACAACAACTTCAATAATCGCATATAACTACATCGCTTAATAACTTTACAGTCTTGGGATATCCAAGAAAAATAAAAAAAACAAAAACAAAAACAAAAAACAAAAAACAAAAAAACGATAAATTAACATTGGAAATATATACGTTAAACCATTTTAGTTCTTTATAAGAATATTTCGATTTAGCCATTTTAAAGTTAGTCTTATTGTATGGGCAAATAGTGTTATTAATTATTATTTTAATTTTGATTGGTTCTTACGTATATACTGTTGGAGGACAGTAGCACAGATGAACATTACCAAAATTTTGCCTAATTTATTATATAATTACGCAATGAACCACACTTTCTATCGGTTTCTATCGGCTAATAAAAGCACACAGGATGTTGGGGGAGCACGAGAAAATTTTGTAGACCACGAAGCGCAGCTGAGTGGTTTTCACATTTTATTGCCCCAGATCAAACGAAATCTGAAATCGCAGGCAGCAACCGAAATGTTGAGTGTTCAGTCATTTCGAAAGTGATTTTTTACCTCATGTTGATAGATTTTCAGTTAATATTGAAATGAAAATCCAGTTCTCGCTATAATTTTCTTAGAGCAAGAACATGCCAAGTTTTCCTTCACGGCGAACAGTTTGGAGAATTCTAGTTGAGAATTTCTGAAGTTCCTTCACTTCAACCGCGCAACAAAAAATTAAGAGGCGATCTCTGTAAGAGCGGTCCAGGGCATTTCGCATCGGAAAAAAGTTTTCCCTCAAACTTTACCCAATAAACTATCTTTGGTAACAAGTAAATAAAACCACATTAGTTTTTGGAAATACCTCAAAATAAAATTTTTAGAGCTCTCAAAAGTCAAAGCTGCAAAAGGCCCTTTTTTGACCTCTTGCGACATCGAAAATTTCAAATGTTGAATAGCCCGGTCCTCGTATCACACCGCATGCAACAAAAAATATTTTGTATTCTTAAAGTGTGTGATATATAAGGTGTATAAAATGCATTTCAATTTTGATATTCGTTTATTCAGAGGCTCGTCATAATTTATTTAAAAACACTCGTTGGACAGCTTTCTGAAATTGGTTAAAAGTACTCTTTCTTTCTCGATTGATATTGCTCAAGTCCAGACCAGACCATTAAAAACTCCGCTTGATTTCTGCTAATAAGATGTTTGGCTGCAGAAAAATATAAAAACATCTTGCACTTATTGATTTTCTTCGCCGAGGTGACTTCGAACTTTTAGCGATATTGCAAGCGTGACAGCCGATTATGCAAATTAGTTCATTGAGCAAACTCCGACCTTTTTATGTGAGTAGCTCAATAAATCTTAGATTTTAACCATTTTAAGTAGAAAATATAGAAGGACAGAGCTTTAAACCACACCGATTAACACTTTAAGCATTTTAAAAGGCCAAAATTTGACAAATTTTATTATCTCGTGACGAAAGACGTCAACAAAACGTATCGAATATCATAATTTGATTAGCGCTCGCAAACCCCTTTTTTAAAAATTTGGCTTCTGTTATTTCATATTTGAGTTCTGATGGCTTACGCTATTCAAACCTGTATGAACATTTCAAAACCAAACTACAGGATTCTATTTAGTGTAAGTGCTACTCTGACACTGCTCCTTAGAGACGAACCCTTTCAGTTTTCTTGCGCTTTCTTGCATTCATTTCCTTTCATTTTTGGAGCGTTGTAACTCTTTACGTGAAAATCATTCTGCATTAATACAAGAACTTGACCATTTTAGGAAGATGGTTTGTAATTGTTGTTTCATCTTCCCCGTCACGCACGTAGTATCGATAATGATCGGCAAAAATAAACCGCCGTTGAAAACTCATCAGTTACTAAATTTTACTGATCGAAACGTACACGATTTGCATCGGCTTTTTGTCACCCGAAGCGCCACCGTCATTTGAAGCAGGCAGTAAAAATTCGCTGCAATCCAGGTGAGTATCACGAGCAAACACGGAAGTCTCGAACGACGGATGTAGAGCACAACACCTCAGATCCGTAACAGCAGGCGACAAACAGGAAAAAAATGGCCTCTTTCTGGTTTCTAAACATTCAATGAAGCTTGGACTTTCACTAACACTGTCTTATCCCGTGGAAACCACTTTAACTTTTGCGTCGGATTTCCATGTTTCCTATTCACAACATTCGGCACCAACATGCATTTCTCGTCGTGCTGTTTATCTCTGTCGCGCAGTTCATACGGTTCTCGTGATAGTTACTGGCCCCCGCTTTCTCTATCGAGCCTCACATCACGAAAGCACGAAACATGGTTGGAAACGGTAGGGTGCCTTACTTTCTATACGTTCCTTGTTGATATGTTCACTTCAATTCCGACACATTTGTAGACGACCGCATTAAACTTTCACATTTTCAGATGCATATCCAAGCTGAATCAAACTCTCATTTTCAGAAATAAACAATACATTTTGTGTAGAAAGCGCAAATTTAAGCTCCGTCTCGGAAGTTTCTACTGTGTTAGGTCAAAGTTTCGCTTTTGTCAACACATACAAGCATATAATGGCTTCTAACAATGAGATGCATGTAAACCTTACCTTCGGCGGAAAACACGAAAAGAGCATACACACAGATTGTAAGTGAACCTGTCTCCATTACACAGATGTCTTTTGTTGTCTTTCACATCGATTGGGCTGCTTTAAAGCGAATAAATGCGGCCTTTTTCAACATAAAGAAGCGAATAGTCGGTAGAACGAACCTTGCTATGCCGACACTTCTCTGTAACACGATGATCCGTGCAAGGTATCAATTACTGGCCTTAAATAATTATTGACTAATGGGTCACGCATTTCCGCCGAGCACGGCCAGTTTGAGGTTTTAGATTGTTAGTCAAGAGCTATCATAAACCTTCATTTTGATCACTATAACGAAGGATTCCTGGTGCTTTGCAAATTTTGTACAATATGTAAACTGTTAGTTCTCCGAATGCATCCGTCTGATAGAAAACATTATCGATTTCCGCATGATAATTTCTGAGACATGTACAGGAATGTATTTCACAGATTGAACTGTCAATGACTTTGTTTACTAACTTAATTCCGCAGGAACTAGAAAAAATAATGGCTCGCTCTTCAAATCTTTGACGTTTCATCTATGCTTTTCAGTAGGTGAACGCTATTCTGTTGACTTGGAGCGAAAAAGTGGCAAAGGAAGGTCCATTAATTACAAGTCTTTCGATTAGCGACTTTGTCTACGATGTATATTGTTTAAAACTGCAAGAGAACTGATATTGATTCATGATGACACTCAGATGCAAATGAACGCTTTCCACCTCAGACGTAGCCCCTCAAAACAGCCACTACTTCCTTGTTTATTTTCCCACAACCATTTAAGTCTAATATCTAACGCGAGCCAAGTTTAACTTTCATATCTGACTGTTTAAAAGGATAATACACTTCTCACGTGCACAAATTGGACGTGGAAATATAACCCGGACTTTGCTCTTGTTAAAACCATAGTAATAACAAGCTAATTATGATTGAATGCAAAATTCAAAGATGACAGCTTTTCTACAACACAAATCAGAAACGGAAATATAATCCTCAAGTTGCTCCTTCGAAAAATGACAATAACAAACTCATTACGCTTGAAAGCAAACTTCAAGTATGACAGTTTTGCTGTGGGCTCCTATTGTGTCGGGGAATATTAATTACGAATTGAGTCATTGATTAAATGTCCCAGTAAATATTAATTATGTCACGGAATTGTAAATGACTGCATTAGAGAGGGAGACAGATTTCATAATATTGTAAACAAAGTCCGCAGTTGATTTACTGTTAGAGAGATATTGTAATTGCAGGCGTTTAGTCCGCCTGATAAGGAAGGGGAAACCTCGCCTCCGTTTCACCTTGGGTACGTATGCAAACTCTCCACACTGTTCTCTATACACCCTAACATCAGTATGCATACTCTCCACACTGTTCTCTTTACACCCTAACATCAGTATGCAAACTCTCCACACTGTTCTCTCACCGTTTCACACGTAGGCTAGATTTAAACCGGAGATTTAGAAAAGGCCATCTGCGATTATTATACAATATCAAGAGAATATTAACTGAGTTGATATTCTCTTGACAATATATAACGTTAATGAAACGAACATGGTTATCACTCCATATTGTTAAGGGACCGCCTAGGGAGGGGGGGTGGGACAGATTTTGGGGGAATCGCATGGTTTTTATGAGAACAGAAGGGAGGATCAGCCCTTACTGAAAGCCACTAAGGAGGGGGGATCATAATGAAAGGGAGAAAATTTTTTAAGTGGTGGGCACCCCGCTATGTATTTTGTATTACCACGAGAAAGATGTCGTTATATAATACTCTCGCTACTTAACGCTATACAAAGGGATTAAAGATGATATCATAAGTCGCTCTAAGCGGTTTAAAGATGACATCATCAGTTGCTATCTGGGCAGGTTCTAAGGAAACCCTTATCGAATTTCTTGATAAGTTCAGCTCAAGAAAACAAAAATGATCGAATCAAGCTTACGTACATGATTAGCCAGAGAAGCATTTCCTTTCTTACAAAGAAGTAAAGATATCTTGTCTGGTACGTTTACAATGCACTATTCTACCTTTCAGAAACATCTTAATAAATACTTGTATATCCCTTTCGAGTTATTCCACCATTCTGATGACAAGAAAGTTTAATTAAGAAGGTATGCCAAGAAACAATTCCTCCTTTAAGTCCTTTTCAGAGACCAGAGATAAATTCTGGCGACGCCTCAGGCTCAGGGGTTAACCCTTTCAAGTTTTTGTTCTCACTGTTCTGCGAAACACGATACAGGGATCGCAAAAATGGTTTCAGTCCAAAACTAAAGCCAAGTCAATTACAGCGCTTGTTTTAAGACTATATTTAACTGTAACCACGCACATATTAAGAAGGTTATCATCAATATATTTCGAAATCAGCAAATTTCACTTATCTTTGTAAGTAAATAATGTTAGTAACCCCCAAACACATCAT
Source organism: Pocillopora verrucosa (assembly GCF_036669915.1). Lineage (NCBI taxonomy): Eukaryota > Metazoa > Cnidaria > Anthozoa > Scleractinia > Pocilloporidae > Pocillopora > Pocillopora verrucosa. The sequence goes on from NC_089323.1 coordinate 6,114,757, forward strand.
CGACTCGTACATGTAACTTCCGGAAAATGTCATGCACGTAAAACATCTTTGTCACACTTTACAGAAACTTTCCGATTGCTTCACACTATGCAAGTAGATCGAGAGAAGACATCGTATTTACCATGTATATATTATGCAAGCTTACTTTCCCTTTCCCGGGAGTTTTCTCTAATTATTTTTCTGAAAATGAAATTTCGGAACAGACGAGTTGGCAAATAGCAACAGAAGAACCAAACAAAGGTTTGTAAACATGCCAGGCGCCGTAATTGACGTAATTATAACGTGAGCAGAGAAGAAAATCTTCAGAGAGAAAACTCTGATTGCAAGATTGATTGCAAGCTTACGTACGGTAATAAAAATCAAACACAGCTCACAGGTGAAGTATATATAGTTTCGTGTTCAAGAACAAAACAGAACGTAACAGAAATGATGAAAAATGAAGCCAAACTGGCATAACTGTTCAAATTCATACTAGTCGTGACAGTGTCAGAGCGACCGCGATCATACTGAGGTGCAAAGCGGTAAGCTCATCATGGCGATCTCGGGTCTCCGTAGTCAAGTAAGCCTCAGAAATTACAACGGCCGCCCTTTGAGTGAACAACTACGAGCTTGCTCTGATATCCTTTCCGTTGCGTTGAGTGGAAGGCTACATCAGTCACTGCAGCCGAGTTTTACGGCGCTGTCATCCCGAACAATCTTCATGTTGCGGAAAATTCGGCTGCCGTTCATTAATAAAACACACGCTTGAACAGTTCATTGTCTGATTTTCATGGGAAAAAACTTGCGTGCTTTTGTGAGCCACAATTTGGCCGGATTTCACCGAACATTTCACTTTCAGATTCTACATTTAAGACTAAAAAATTTCAGGCAAAAGCGTTAAATTCGACCTGCCGAACTATGTTAGTTTGTAAACTATCGCAGAATGTGAACTTTGATAGTTTATTAACTTTGACAGTTTTACATTTTTGACAACTTTAGTCGTGGACAGCCAATCAGATTATTTGAACTATTCTAACAGGGATTCTGACTGAACTATTGTAGTGTACTCTATGAGAGCATAGAACATGCTGACGACACTGTTATTCGCTTTGGAAATAAAGTTTGTTCTGAAAATTGAAAGTAATTCATGGAGAATTTAACGGATTCTGTACTACGAAACAAATGGGAAGCCTTAACTATGCTCTATTCTTTTGTAAAGCTCTTAAGAAGCGGCTAGAGCACTCAGGAAGTGCTACATCTCGTGTTTCTCCCTACACTTCTTTCGCGCTCTAGCCGCTTCCTTCGTGCTTTACAACAGAGCAAGCAGAGCAAAGTCAAGGCTTCTCTATCTGTTAATTGGGAAAACTACAGTTCAGAATTTATTGTACGAAAAGAACATACAGTCAATTTTCAAACGGATGTAGTATTATGCAATTATCCACTGTAGAGGCAAAGCATATTTTATAATAACACCTAAATACCTTCCTATTTGACGTGTAGTTGGCGAGTAAGCTACAACATTTCTGGAATCATTTATATCTATGTGCGACTACGTAACAATGAACTCGCTAAAAACTAGAAACTAACAGTCAGAAAGCTCTATTTCCTCATATATTTCTTCATTTGATCCTCTTTTGTTCCCTTCCTCGGGAACCACGTTGTAATACCCAGTGTTTACATGGCTCCCTTGTAAGGACTGGTATTCAGGGGAGACTCGTGTTTGTCCTTCCGAAGGCCTGGGGCGTAGCTCCATATATGACCCTGGTTCTGACGCATGCTGCTCAAGTGGAAAGACAGACTGGACAGTATCTCCAATAGTGGCTTTCTTAGCAGTCGCTGATCTGTTGCTCGCCTGAGCTCTTCTAAGCCGCCATATCAATACACCAATCAAAAGAAGCAACAGGAAAACGATCCATGACCATATGATGTCATTAACCCGAAAGATGCTCTGTACAACTGTCCAAAAAGTAAAGAAAATATACCGATAAATAGAGGTAAACTGTGTTGAAACAAATCCGCGGAAATCACATCATTGCTTTTTATGAAACATTACCAAAACAAAAATGAAACCCTTCCTCTGTAAAAATAAGTCAAAACGAAATTCGAATTGGGTAAAAAAAGCAATTCTAAAGTTCGAAGTGGCATAGAGGTTGATATCATTTGATCCCAATGTTCTAATCTAAATTAATTGTGAATCATGACCAAAAGTCTTGTTTGTTTATTTCGTTGTTTGTTTGTTTTTCTTTTTAATTTTTGTTTTGTCGTGAGACCTTGCTTTTTTTATATTTATTAAATATTTCGCTTCTTAATCGTTTCGTTTTGTTTTATCTTTTTATTTTTTTCGATTTTAAACGCATGTGCTTAGATTTTAGCCTACTGTAGATTCCTCTGACAATACGAAAGAAATAAAAAAGACATAATTTTAATATCAAATTGAGGAGGCTCTAGTATGGTTTTTTTTTCTCAATGTTGGCGCGCGCGTCAGCGTAAAGTTTTTCTAGAAATTTTTTTATCATATAAACTGCGGTGTTATACAAGGATTTCCAGCCCGGAGAAAAGCCGTAGCAACACACGTGAAAAAAATATCATATTGATATAGCCAATCAGCTGCTGACACGTCACTTGCCTTTGGCGCCACACAGTAAGGTTGATGAATAAACGGCAAAGCCTTCACGCTTCTCAACGCAAGTTGTTTGCTGGAGCTTTTTCGAATTATGGCGGCTAAAACACTAAAAAATACGTATCGCTGACAGACAATGAGGTTCAAACTTTCCTTTAAAATATAAACCGAAAGTTGCGCATTCAGTGTCTTTGGTGTTAGCATTTCTCTCGGCTGAGAATGAAAATCGACAACTGGAAGATTTGCCACCGGCAGATTTCAGCCGTGTACCTGAAAGACTTTTGTCGGTAAGGACAAAGTCAAAAAATGAGAATCTTGTAAATTGAAAATTACGACCATTGTTGCTTTTGTAATTATGATTCAACGCATTTTTTCATCATAAGAGTCAGCGCCAACGCACTTTACGATTGTTAATCGAGGATTGTCGATTCGTTTATTTTCATTCATTAATGAAGTCGGGTTTTCTTCTCAATAAAGGGCTATTGTGTTTATATGATAAACAATATAATACACGGTGGCTTGTAGATATGGAATTTCACTTCGAGTGTTTAACTCGATAGAAGAGAAATTCCATATCTACAGGCAACCATATATTATTCTCTATGTGATTTCGCTTTCCTAAGTCACTAGACATCATCAAATGGCGATGAGCAAGGTCCAGACTATCGTTTGCTGTAGTAAATATTATCAAAATGATTTTCGTTATTAAGCTAAGGCTCCACGAAGGGAGGCGCTCGCCAGTGATAATTTGGCTTTGCCTTTGATTTTCTTCAATTTGCGTCGCTGAAATCTCTCAAAATTTTCACGATTTGTGAAACATGTCCTGCCGATCATTTAAAAGCCCAAAAAAGTAGGGGTTACAAAGGAAGTTTCTTCGCTATTTTCAATTTTGTGTTTTCTTCCTTCATCTCTAATTTCGCTTTATGGATTTTATCAACGGGCGCTAGGAAGAGCACAAATATATTTAACGATCTAGCAAATCTTAGGAAATTCCACCGAAGGAGACACAATAAGTCTTGCTTGAAAGATCCCTATTTTCTTTGTCGAAAAAAAAAATTTCGTATCGGAACAGAACTTCGCCAAGATCCTTTTAGCAATCTTTCCCACGGTGTTTTTGGTTCACCTCTTTTTCAGGCTTAGGAGGCTTATGAATATTACGGGTACAGTTGCTGAAAACCCTTGATTCCATTACATAAAAACTGTTTTCGGTTTAACTGTTTTCATCTGAGCTTTTCAGATAACAATCGTGCGATCGTGCGCACCCAGATCTCACGCGGTCAAAAAACCCTATAAAGCCTCCTTAAACGTTTGATGCAAAAACGTACCTGACGTAGCACAGGCGGCCCAAGCTCCAGCTGTGAGATGATCATCTTGCGAAGAAAGAGTCATGGCGAAATTATAAAAGATTGTATGGGAATATTAACGACCGCCAGGAGCCCATTCCTGCGACCGCTCTTAGGAATAAAATATAACCAACACTCAATAAAAATACCTAACCTTACTTCCACAGTGCATCCCTTGTTATCTGACCACTTACTATGTTGAAAAAAACCCATTTTTGGCGAGTTATCCATTTCTAGGTTTACTACGTACATGAGGGAAGCCCAAGCTGCACATGCTCGATCCGAGAAAAGCGAAAAATCCAAGCACATATACTATAGTTTCATTTCAATTCACTAAAAACTCAATCCTCCCGGGGAAACCGACGCTAAACCGCAGTTTGCTTAAAAAATTTCTAATTTAAACGTCTCCAACGGTCTGCGTACACAGTCATTCTGACATACGACCGTTGAAAACTAGCTTGGTAACCCGCCTCCTTTACAAACTGAGCCTCGCCGGGGACCACATCGTCACTTATCATGAACAAATTGTTTTTGAGCCACGGGTGCCAAGTGGCGGTGTGGTTCCCGGCAAGGCACAGCCCGATCATTTTGATCTTGAATTTTTCGCTTCTCGTATGGGGCGTTCGGAAATGTAGTGTGCAGCCTTGGGCTTCTCTTCTTTACGTTGTAAACCTAGAAATGAATAATTCGCTAAAATGGGTTCTTTTCAACGTTGTAAGCGGTCAGATAACAAGCGATGCACTGTGGAAGTAAGGTGAATTATTTGTATTGAGAATTTAATTGTATTTTTTATTCCTAACTTCGGTCGTAAATATTGCCACACAAAGTCTTATAATTTCGCCATGACTCTTATTTCAGAAGATGATCATCTCACAGCTGGAGCTTGAGCCGCCTGTGGACGGAGTAAAGTATCCATAAACACTAAGTACCAAAATCAGATATAACTGTAGAGGATCAAATGTTTCTTGAACGTTGAGAGCGTTTAAAATTGACAACACTTACTATTTTCCTCCTCCCTGCTTTCTGACAAAGTTATTTTGTAAGTTGTAGATCCAAATGAGTTTGTGGCGTGACACACATAATCTCCAAAGTCTTGATCATCAAGAGGAGTGATAATAACACTGCTGTTCATGACCTTAATGTTATGGCTATCTAGAGCCTGGCCATTCCTTGTCCAAGAGTAGTTAAATGGAATGTCACTAGTCGCGTGGCATAGCAAAGAACACGAGGTTTCCTTTGCACATAGAACTGATCTAGGGGAAACGTCTTTCATGATGCTGGGTGGCACTGAGTTTAAAAAGGAGGTAAAAAGGTAAGATTCAACATCTTTCACACAGCCAAAGAATAAGAGTAGGTGGCGTTAACAGGAGAACGTTTAATAAAAAACCTCTAATACTTTCTGAAAGCTGATAAGCATAGTTTCTACCCGTTATTTGAAAGTTCATGGGGTCCTGGGTTCGAATATTTCACTCATGAAATCTGACATCAATCGTATTTAGCTTCTGCTCGCATAAAGGAAAAATTTCATTTTGTGGCCAGTCATACCACAGTTGATGATACTAACCGGCGATGATCACTGCTGTAGCTGTTCGGCGTTGCCCAAAAACGTTTGATGCTCTGCATTCATAAATGCCTCCGTCACTAGTTGCGACCTCTTGAATGACAAGAATGTGGTCATCGTTTCTGAATTGAGCCCGTGGTATACTGGTATTTCCATCTTTACTCCATGTAACAGAAGGCTTAGGATCTCCAGTAGCCTCACATGTTAATACTACCACATCGCCAACTTGAAAAATGGTTCTCTCCGGTAGGTCTTTGACGGCGGGCTCGCCTGGTAGAATTTCACTAAGTTAGCGGCATTTTTTACAACAATAACAAATCGGAAGGGTCATTTTCTCAGAGAGAAAAAGAAATTACACGGGATCTACCCTCTAAAGGGCATATCTGATAAGGGTCTCAATGAATGCGAGAGCCTAACGGGACATCTTTCAGAGAAAATAAAGAAACTACTACTCCGTGATTTATTGCCTAAAGGGTTGTTGAAGTAGCTGTTCATTGACATAATCAATAAGTAATTTATTTGTTCGAGTTGGTTGAAAATTTGTCGTTTCAGTGACAAACGAATTCCATGAACTTTACCTTTGGTTTCAATCGTTACGAAGTTACTAGAGAAGTACACCATCTGCAATCAAAAAAGCAGGAAGAAAGAAATCACCCATGAAACTCTAGGATTTTTTTTCTGCGCTCAAAGTATCTTTACTTGTTCCCCATCGTACAATTGAAATCAAAAGCTTCAATGAAGAATACATCTGACGGACCAATTGACTGACTGATTGGCCGAACAGTAGTACGTAACTTACTAAGCGATGGTTGAATGTAATTCGAGTGAACCAAGATTGAATTTTGTCTTAGGAGTTTGCATTTTCAAAAGAGGACGTTCGTCACGGTACCTTCTCTATAAAAGCTCTGAGAAACACTCTGTAATTGGTATTTGGCTGGAGTGGTTTGTTAAGAAAGACCTCCCCATCACTGCCTCTCCTATTTCTTGGTTTACTGCTTGAATGTCTTCCATCTCCAACAACAAATTCTCGGAACACATCAAAGTCCTGCCCTCTAAACTGAAAAGTGACATACGCGGCAGGAACCGGAGATTTGTGGACCTCTTCATACGTCATCAAATCCTTTGATGTAAAACTCTCAGGTGAGTTAACCACACCAGTATAGTCCACGCTGTATCTTATAACAATGACTTGAAAGAACCTGTGAAGTAGGATGTTCATTAATTCCCCATAAAGCTTAAAAGATTCGCAAATTCTTCTCTTAAGAAAAAACAGTTCAATAAAAGGTCTCATACTTTGCATTCCCTGGAAAGCGTGGTAATGTTATGTTTGCTGTTATGCCTTCTCCACTTGGAATCTGAGAGAAGGAAGGTGGAGATGGTGTTTCTTTTGACCATGTTTGGGATAATTTCAAACCTGTGCAAGCAAAAGAAAGGACCGATCTTACACCCACATTGAAAATGAAAACTCAATGGCCTAGTATCTGGCTACACTATGTCTTTGAGAAGCAGGCAACGAAAATGCTGAACACTTTGCCGTGTTTTTTAAGGTTTAGGATAAGGACAAAGTACGGGACACAAAGAAATTATATAACTTGATGAAAACTCTGAAGTATAAAGCCGATGCAACAGATCATTAGTTTCACTTTTCCAACATACTTTTTGTTTGAACGACTATAGCTTTGCCATAAGGTCCAGGCCCTGCCACAGTGTAACCTCTAACAGACACTTCATACTTTGCACACATCCAGAAGCCAGTCAGTAATTCACTTGTTTTGGTTGTGTTCATCGCATGAAAGGTAAAGTCAACCTTCAAACAGCTCTCCTTTAACTCGAGACGGACTTCGTAAAGTTTAATAACACCATTTGCCGCCTCTTTAGGAAGTTCTGCCCAAGTGATTCTGTTTGTCGTGTAGTTTACTTCACTAAAAGAAACATTTTCTGCTCCGCGACTTGGTTCTATGAGAGGAAAACATAAATAATAGTTTCACATTTAGTTATCGGTGAGTACAAAACACTCCATCATAGAATGTTAGATTAAAATTAAATTTAAGGAAAGATAATGACTTTCTAACTTGATTGGAGGAGTATCAAACCCATTACGCTGCAGTGCACGGAAAACAGGGCGCAGAAATTTTAATTTTTTTTTTTGGTCACATTATAACTTTGTCTTGCACTTTGCATCATTGTATTCAAGAACAGACTGCGAAACAAAGGAAACTAGCAGTATATCATGACTAGTAGAAATTAGGACATAAACGTTTCTAATTTGAAATAATCCACAAAATGTACTCTACATACATGTATGCACCGTTGCAGATGTAGAACACACCCTTGAAGTTGGCATGATAATAAATACTTGCATCATTCCCAATCCTGCATATTATTTGTTTTTACCGGCAAAATTGTGTCTATCAGCAAAATTCTACAGCCTCAAACCACACAAAAAAAATAGTTTCCTGACAATGAAATTGCGCAATTTGCCTTCTTCTTCTGTTATATATTTCAAAATAGTGATTATAGTGTCGTGATGTACCAGTGATTATTTTAGCACTGTCACATGTGGAAACTCAGTCATATCTTTTTTTTTTAAATCCAATGTGTGAAAAACAGCGAATTGACCTTCGTTTTTTTCTCCCTTTTTTTTCTTATTATTGCTTGTTCTTTCTCTCTGGCTTAGGGAAACAAGTTACTTACGTGTAGACACACAATAAATCAGTCTCAAAGTTAGACTTGATAACTGTGTTATCAGTATTTAGTTGTAAGGACACTGTTCTATTTTTTTACTGTATGGTAAGAGTAGCTTACACGTCATATGCCACTGTTTAGGTACTACTGAGAAATTTATTTCCGGGTTTTTATCTTCATCTCCCGATCCTTTCTTTCCCCGTGATGATTTGCGCCCTCTTTGACACAACTCACTTCAAGAAAGCACGAAATACTATGAAGCACCTTTCTATCTTACTCTATTGCGCATTTACTTATGTATCGAGCGAAAAATTTCACATATTCACCTAAATGTCCACGATCATTCTTCTCTATGGGGTGTTCGAGGCAGTAACGAACACGACAAAAGTAAGGATATCAGCACATATGCTGCCATAAAACTTACTGGGCCAGTTATTTACACGAGGTCTAACCCAAACCGCGATTTTACGCAAGTAGTGGGCCTCAGGGATTCTGTATAAGAGGGTTGGTCTAATCAAATAAATGTCCTCCCACTATTAGCGTTCGGTCCTCTTTACACTGTTTACAAAAATTAATGTTTAGATAAAAGGTTCGGCTGAATTGAAGATGGCTTAGAACGCAGTTTTGTTAAACAACGGCTAAAAGTTGTTTAAATAAGCGGCCCACTGTGTTCCAGTGTCTCCACAACTTGGGAAACACTTGCTGGTCCATTTCCAAAAATAGGAAATGCTAACACTCTGATGCTGGGGTCTGTAAGGACGATGTAGCCTTTGGTGGTACATCGAGTTCTAGAGGTAAAATCATGATGTTAAAAAGTACATCTGAATTTTAGCAACGTTCATAAAGTTTATTTCGTCAATCTTGCACGTCATCCTATTTTCACGAAGGCTTGTGTGACCAAAAGTTAAACTGTTGCAAAATCTGTTAACGAGCACTTGACAAAAAACCTTCCGCTGCTTTAAAAATACTTTAAAAGTAACCTGCCAGGAGGAGTGTCTTTTATTATCTGTTACATTAAAATTTTGCAAGAAGTACAAGAAGATCAAAACCAATAAAAACAAAATAAAAAACACTCACTATCACTACGAAACACTTAGTACCACAAAGTAGTGTTTGTGTCCATGGGAAAAAACTGCTTTTAAAAGCTGGCTGCGGGAAATAATGATACAAATCGTGTTATACTGTTGTCTTAAAATTACTAATCAAACCGGCACCAAAAACCTCTTTCCCGAGGGCCCTTGATCACGATTCGAACGTACTTAGAAAGCCTTACAGGAAGATTGTTTAAAGCAGTTGTCATGGTCAGGTAAGAAACATGCTAAACATAACAGGTGTGTTAAAGAAACCAACACTTAAACTCATAACTTAGCTTTTTTTTCTCGTCTTAAATGAAACGTCCCTAGATAAGAGTGTAATATAACCCTGAAAAGAAGCGTGCTTCCTTTGGGATTAGTCTTAATTTCCTGAAAATTTAAGTGCGTAAGAGCTTCCTAAAGTTCAGTACAAATTTAAGCGGTGTGGCGTTACGAATCGATATTTACTTCTTCAGAGCTCATTGTCTTCGAACCACGGTGTAAAGAAGAAGAACGCCGATTCAGACTTCGTTTTTCTCATATTTGTCAAGAACTTCTTTGTTGCTTTCATTCGAATCCACCAATTTGGAGGGAGGCGTTAGTGCCAAAATGTCTAAAAGACAGGTGGTTATTCAAAATAACAGCTACAAGATTTGCTCTTTCAAAACAGTCATTACATTATGAAACATTTCTTTAAGTCAGGTAACCTGAGGAGAGAATCAGTTAATATCAAACATTACCAGAAGTTTCCAGTGTATCTCCCAACCCCCTGCCATGTTCTTGTGGTAATTGTGTAGCTTTCATCCATAACTCTCTTCATACATAGCAAAAAACTCCATAGAGTAAGCAGCATACCTGCTTCATCTGTGGTAACATTAAGAATAGGGCTGCTGCTACTTCTGCCAATTTTGTTTCTGGCAAACACTCTGATATTATATATTGTCCAAGGAAAAAGACCTGTAAGAGAAGCAGTTGTGGAGAGACTGGAAACCACGCATGCACTGCTTGAGAGTGATCCTTGACAAATAACATCCTTAAAGATCTGATCATGTTCACTGATCTCTACTGTGTAGTTTCCAATGGCACTATTTCCATCAAAACCAGCCGTCCAGGAGATATTTATAGCTCGCGAACCCTTTGTGATAACAGTAATGTTCTGAGGTGGCTCTGGAACAACTAGGAATTAAACAACATTTAAATAAACAGTAAAATTTACAATTGAAAGTTTATTTGTCTTGCTGTAAAGTACATACTAATTGGTGTTTATGATAAAAATTTACAAGAAAGAAAAATTTCTCGCTCAATGTATTATTTAAAACATTATTTCTTTCTACGTTGGGGGAACTGACTAAATTTCAAAACACGAAAAGTAGATCATGTGATTTTAAACAAGCTGTCCCTTTTCTGCTGTTTTTGATTTTTCTTATGCTTAAACAAAACACAACAAAACAAAACAGCAAAACAAGTCACGAATTTAAAAGAGAAAAATTCAAATCTCAGCAACTTACCACCTTCATCTGTCTCTCTCTCCACAATTTCACTCCGACCGCTGACACCCTTGCGGTTGAAGGCCTGTATGGCAAACTGGTATGATGTGTACTCATCTAGAGACGCCAGTACTAAAGACGTAGTCTCCGCTCTGTCAACAGTTTTGTTCTTCCACGATGCCTCTGGCTCGCTTTTTCTCTTGTACAGAATGTAATAGCCCAGAATATCACCTCTAGCGTCTTCCTTAGTGAGCATCTAGATGACAATGATAATAATACTAAGCTGTGATGAGGGAGCCGAGTAGAATAAAATTAATCAACAAAGGTATCAAACTGCTATTAATTTCAACATGTTGAGTAATAATTCACTCACACGGCATATTAACCATGCTCCTTTCGGTTTCCAGTCTCTCCAAGCAATAATGATGAATATGAATATCTTTTAGCCACAATTACTTGATAAATATACCACATGCAATATCACTTCCTAAATTGTATTGCAGTACAATGCGATAGATTCATTTCTTTAGCTCCTGCAGTCATTTCAAAAGATGTTTATGCATTCATTGTAATGTTAGCACAGTTGTGACTACTCGGAACCACAGTCAATTAGTAAATAAGTCACCAAGAACTGTTGCGAAAAAAAAAGTGTCCAACCTGCCCGCTGCGCATGTCTTAGTATTGTCTTTTCTGAGTGTTATAGAGCAAAGCTATTTTAAAAAAAACTTTTGATAACGGTGTCAGTGGAGCAGGAAACTCTAATAAATGCTAAGTGAAAAAAAGTGGGTTTACTACCTGCCAAGAAACGTTAACAGCAGTAGAATTGAGGACAGTCACGTTAAATGGTGGAGCGGAACTTGGTACTGTAAACAAATAATAGCACATTTTCTCCCCGTGAGTTACAAGAAATATATAGAATTGAAGTATAGAATTTTTTTAACAAAGCCCAATGGTATAATAGCAATACATTTACAGTTAAAAAAGTCAACTCAAAGCATAGGTAAAGCCTAGTGCAGAGTTAAAAAATAACGGACAAAACATTGCAAAAAACACAAAAAAACAAACAGACAAATGACACAAAGTAAATGGAAGACAAGTGTTAAAAGCTCAACATCAACTTAATCAATTTACCAGTTGCCGAAGGAATCTCCAAAATACAGGTATATGATAAGATTTATCAAATGAAAAGGAACTTAAAATATTAGAAAAAGAGCACCTTCTCCTTCGGTGGTAACATTTACTACAGAGCTGTAGTTACCAGGACCAATCATGTTCCTGGCAAACACCCTGAGGTAATATGTTGTCCAAGGAAGCAGCTCTTTGATAGAAACTCTTGTGGAGTAAATCACACAATTATTCTTTAAGAGTGTTCCTTGACATATGGCATCTCTGAAAGTCTGCTTATCTTCTCTGATTTCCACTGTGTAGTTCTGAATAGCGCTGTTTCCATTAGAACCAGCCGTCCAGGAGACATTCACTTCCCGTGAAGCTCTTGAGATCACTTTGACATCCTCTGGTGGGTCTGGTACATCTGTAGGAAAAAAACAAACAAAAAAAGAAACAAAAAAGAACAAGAAATTAGAATTACCGTCAACGATTTCTAAAAGTCTCCACCGAAAAGCTAAGGACAAGGTTATAGAGGGCAATTAGCATTATGAAATGTTGTCTTTTTTTCCTTTGGCAACGTTTCCTCTCATATCATACTACGGCATACAGCTTATGAACGCAACAAAGCAATTTAATAAAATATTGCATGTCACAGCAATACAGGGCATTTGAAACTACACTGGGTAATATCTGAAAACATTTCAAGCGAATTTACTCACACTGCACTGTGAGGGTAGCTGCAGATGAATATGATATATTCTTGCTGTTTTCAGCTACACATCTGTATTGTCCTGAGTCTGAGCTGTGAACTTCTGCAATTTCTAAACTGGGATTATTGTTCCTTGAGGACAAGTTAAATCGACTATTTCCTGTTACATTTAGGTCTTTTCTGTCCTTTTCCCAAACAACGCTGGGAGTTGGGTTCCCCACGACTGAACAACTAAAAGTCACACTATCTCCTCCTACTATTGTGACATTCCTCGGATGTATGGAGATTTCAGGTGCAACTAAAAAACAACATAGTTATTAATTAGAAAATCGTGCAAGTTTGATAAGTTTCAGAGATATGCGAATTATCAAACAGATTTCTCAATGCGAAATAGAAATTATCATTCAATTACAAGCTGAAACATTTACTCAAGTGTCCATAGCTACATAGCCGTGCGGTTCCAAAGCTTCTCTTACTTTTCTTCCTAATTCTTTCTCGTGTCAAATTTTTCTCAACTTGTTTCTATTTTTCCTTTCGTCTGTAATTTGTTTACTCAAACGTAATGTGACCATCTGCAGCTAACATGTTTGCCGCTTGACGTAATTCGCAACCCAAGAAAGTGTACCTAAGAGCCACAGTACAAAACTGGCGACCTTGAATTTATCTAAACTGGGAAGCTTAAAAGCCGCTGTTTAACTAACCGTTAACCTTTTTCGAACCAAAACATTACGGCCTTTTTTTAGGACTATCGAGCCCTTGTTAATGATCCAAATAACTCGTTGTTGACTTACACTGGACATCTACAACAGCAGCCATAGACGCATCATTTCCGAGGCTGTTGTTCGCCACACATCGGTATGCTCCTCTGTCTACTCGGTTCGCTTTGGTGATTGCCAACTGCTTTTTGTCTGCTGAAAAGCTGATCCTGGAATTGTTACTTATGTCAGACCCATCTTTGGTCCACGATAGAGTAGGGAGCGGATATCCAGTAGCATTACAGTGTAACGTAACGTTTTCGCCTTTTTTTTTTGTCACATTACTAGGATGAGTGGTAATCTCACTTTTATCTACGATTGTAAAACAGTTGCAATGAACATTAGCAACACTAGCTATAAGCGCCAATATCTTTTTGAAATCGACAATTCAGTGGTCGTTCATGTTTACAGCAGACATGGCTGAACCAATTGAAATGACCTGCAAGAACAAAATGACTGTTTTTCTAGACTCTCGAGCTCACTTTCTACCGAATAAGTTACAAGAATTCAATGAACAGTTTACTGGGCCCCACTGAAAAGCGCCCAGGCGAGTTGGGTTCCTTCATTAAAAATCGTTATTATTATTAATATCATTATTATTATTATTATTGTTATTACTATTATAGTTAATACTTACATTCTACAGCTAATGTAGCAGCGTGTGAGCTGGCATTACCAATGCTATTGCTAGCCACACAATGGTATTTTCCTCTGTCTGTTCTGTACACATTTATTATCCTCAACTCGTTGCTCTCTGCTGAATAACTGATCCTGGAATTATTGCCAATAGAATGTCCAACTTTTTTCCATGATATTGCTGGTAATGGATTTCCAGTCGCGTTACAATAAAGGGTGGTGTTTTGTCCTTCCTTCACCGTGTCATCAGAGGGATCAGTGATAATTTCCGGTTCATCTGAAACGAAATAGATAAACGGATATGAATTTTATCTTAGTTCCTCATTCACTCAGTATCTCTATACAAATGGTACTCGGTTAATTATTCTGAAAGGTATTCCCCTTTTCCAACGAAAAAAATTCCCACTTTAAAGCAAACCCGAGTACGCTGATTATAAAGAAACAGGAGAATACATTAAAGATTGGTCTTTGGAAGAGAATCGATATCTTAAAAGACAATCCGATGAACTCACATTTCACATTTAATTTAGCAGCTTTTGATGTATCGTTTCCAAGTTTGTTGCTCGCCACACATCTGTATTCTCCACTGTCATTTCCGTTGACATTCGTTATCGTCAAAACTTTATTGACAACTGAATAACTGATCCTCGAATTGCTAGTTATAGGCGACTCATCTTTAGTCCATGAAGTTGTCGGTAATGGATTTGCAGTAGAATTACAAGAAAATGTCACGTTTCCTCCTTCTTCTATATCCCTGCTTTTAGGACGAATAGTAATATCAGGTTTATCTGCAATTTTGAAATTGATCTTGTTAGCAAAGGGCAAATAACTGATAAACAAAACGTCTGCATGGAGATGCATACATGACTGTACATTCCTTTTTTCTGCTATAAAAAATCATATAATGAAAGGTGTACTGCAGAGAGTGGGAGCAAATGTATTCAAAGGCCATGTTTGTCAGACAATAATAGTATCAAAAGTTGACTACAGCGGAAACAAAAATAAAGGGTGAATTAGAGAAAAAAACGTGAAAGCTGCTGTCAGACGACGCTGATTATCAAAACGCTACTCATACCTTAGTAAGAAAGTAGAATATTCTTACCAGTACAGTAGTGAGATGGGAACTTACATTGGATGTCAACAGTAGCAACGTTTGAGGTATCATTTCCCAAGCTGTTGTTCGCTACACATCGGTAGTGGCCGCTGTCTGTTCTGTTCACATTTGATATGGTCAACAGCATGTTATGTGTTGAAAACCTGATCCTGGAATTGTTGTTTATGGGAGATCCATCTTTGGTCCATAATATTATCGGTGCTGGGTTTCCAGTGGCATTACAAAACAAAGTCAAATCACTCCCCTCTTCTTTGATCACATTCGTTTGAGGATGATAGACAATTTCAGCTCGAACTGCAATTTCAAAAAAATTTACATTGCAAAGGACTAACACGAAAGCATAAATATAACATGATAACAAATTTCGTTATGCGACCGCTTGGCTCGCGGTTTGCTTTTTCAGCGTATCTTTGCTCCACAGTCAGACAACTGACTGATCATTCCTCAATATTTCGGTGAAAGGACATAAAGTGATGCGACAAAAAGAAGCTCTTTATGAAGAAAGCCTGCATAACGTCAGATAATAACATGCTTAACCTTACAATAGTTGTACTGCGTACAAGAAACGGTTCCAATTTAGAATATATGTTACCATATCGCTTACAAACAAACCACTATATACACTAACGTACGATAGCAACTAGCATTTTCAAAATACAGAAACTAGTCACTTCCCATCGAGGCAATTATCTCCTCGTAAAACATGAACTAGACCAAGAGTAAGCATGTCAGTAATTAGCTTGAAAATCATCGGAATTCTTTCGGTCAAAATGAGTATTTTGAATGAAATGCGAGGATAAAATCTATAATTCTCGAAGTATATGTTGGTAATCTAAACTAAGCTTACCTAGGTAAGAAATTAAAAGCAATGAATTCGATCAAATTTACTGTATTTAAGCGGGTTAGCAGATTTAATCGAGATAATCACACGAGTAAAATGAAACATTCGAATTACAATATCAAAACATTTTGCTTAAGTTTATGGACTGAAACAGTGAATCTCAACAAATTCAGGTTAACAAGATCCTTTTCGCACACTACAGAGAATTTAATCCGCTTACATTGTGAATATCCGGAGATTTAAATTGATATAATCGATGGGCAGCCAGGGCCTATACCTCGGATGGAAGTCAACGAGGCTGATTTCCACTTCCAAATCCGTTAAAATTCTGTCTTTGAATAATGGAAAATTCCTTTTATCTCCTTGAGTAGATGAATAAAACACTAACAGTAATAGGACGAACAATCATCGAAAAAGACCCCCTCTGAAGGTAAAAATTCAGGCAAGAAGATCGTCCATACTAAAATAGCATAGGTTGATACAAAAGGAAGAAGAAAGAACTGTCGATGAAAAAATAATTACTGCTAGAGCTGCAAAAGCAATTATTATGAGGTATCCATATGACACGTATTCTGATTGACTGAAACAGCGTGCTTAATCAGAGTAGATTTTCTGCCGAGCTTGAGAGAGCCAAGTAAATACTCGACATTCCATGATGGATTTATGGCACATCCAAAGGTCTACTAGTGCTTATTCATGGCTAATTTAAATCACTTACACTGAACATTAATCGTGGAAGCGTCCGAAGTATCCTCTCCAACTGAGTTGTTCCCTCGACATGTGTAATTGCCACTGTCTATTCTGTTCACATTCCTTATTGTCAACTGTTCATAGCCTGGAGACAAAATGATCCTGAAGCCGTTACTTATAGGATATTCATTCTTGTACCATGATATTGTTGGAACTGGATTTCCAGTAGCGTTACAATATATAGTCACGTTTTGACCTTCTCTTGTTCTGATATTGTGAGGATGCGTCGCGATCTCAGGTTTATCTGTGGATAAATACAGTATTACCAAAAAAAAATTATTATAAATATCAATTTCGAGTTACAGGAATTGTTTTCCAAGTGTATTAAACAGTTCACAACTTGTCCGCTGTTTAATTTATTGCTAATGATATATATATATATATATATATATATATATATATATATAAGTGTTGCGATAGGGGAAAAAACAGAGAGACTATACTTCCTCCCTACAAGCCTGTTTCGTGATTGCTCACTCATCAGAGGATTTTATCGTTAGGAATATTCGTACCATCGTTTATATACTTTACAAATGTGCATAATAGGAAAGTGATTTTTTTTAGCCCTCTGTGTCATACTTTCATTCACTTGAGCTCAGTTTACTTAAATATGTTTTGTTGGTGTGAATGGATATTAACTAAACTATGCTCTGTGGAATTAAACGATTCAGCGAGACAAATGACTCATTTGAATAAAGAGAAACGTTTCCGTGCGCAATCCGGGGCTTACAATTCGATTATCGTTCGCTCTCCATTTATGATGGCGAAAACTGAAGTGTAATGAACGTAAGAATACAAATAAATCATTATTTAGGAAAAACCCCTTTTGGTAATCTCTGACATGTTTTGAAGCGAACAGTATATATGCTTGTAATACTTCAAAAAAATGGTAAAGCTGAAACGTAGCTTCAGCAGCAAAGGGGGATATGCAGGTTACTGAAAATCTCCGTAGAAAAAATGCAAACATGGCTCTTGACTTGCAAGGCTTATAAAACAGACAGTTCGGAAAGTTCAAAAAAGAGCACAAACTTATGAAATAACCTGAAAGCGCACTTCGCTGTAGGCCTTGTCTCGCGTCTGCTAACAGTACATAATTGTATTAATAGTGCTTTACTTACATTGCACATCTAATATGACAATTATCGAGGTATCGTTTCCAACTTCATTATGGGCGACACACAGGTATCCTTCGCTGTCATGTCTGTTCACATCTGTTATTGTCAGGTGCGACGTTTTTGCTGACATATTAATCCTGTTGTTGCTTTTCACAGTATTTTCAACTTTAAACCATGAAAACTGTGGCTCTGGATTTCCGGTAGCATTACAAGTTAAGGTCACATTATTTCTTTCTGCTACCGTAACATTCTGCGGATGTTTTGTTATCTCAGGGCGATCTGAAATGCACAAAGAAACTCTCTTAGTAAGGCTATGCGTAGAAATTGTTTTCACGATTATGTTACTATACAACAAGTTGTGCTCAAATTCTTGAACAAACATTTTTGCGTATATCTTGAACAAGTGTTCAGTACAGTTTTTAGCAAGATGATGGAGATATAATGGAGTTATCAAACGTGTTTTACATGGATAAATCTCTTTATTTAGTAATTATTTCTAATAGCTGTCATGTAAGATGTGCTCACTTCCAAATTTTTTAACCCTCTAACTCCTAGATCAAATTTGTTATTCTCCTCAATGTCAACCGTAAAATTTTTATAATGTTAATTCAGAGAATTTAGTACTGGATCAAATAATTATTCCCTAATCGCTATTTTTCTTTATTCTCATTACTTATCTGCTTAATATTGCATTGACACTGTAAGGAGAAATTCTCTCACTCATGGGAGTTAAAGGGTAAAAGTATATTCCCGACCACCTTAATACGGCCATTCATGGGAGAGTTTGTTCTCCGACCAAATTATTAATTATTTCTTACGAGCATTTCGTAATCGTTTTCGAGGACTCAAAAAAGAAGATTTTAAAATATCGATTTCCCCGTAGACGTTATCTTAAGGTGTTTACTGCGAAAGAGACTTTGCGTATTAAAATGCTCTGTTCTATTTCTAATCGATATCTTAAAGGACAATGCAATGAACTCACATTTCACATTTAATTCAGCAGCTTCTGATGTGTCGTTTCCAAGTTTGTTGCTCGCCTCACATCTGTATTCTCCACTGTCCTTTCTGTTCACATTCGTTATTGTCAAAACTTTATTGACAACTGAATAACTGATCCTCGAATCGTTAGTTATAGGCGATTCATCTTTAGTCCATGATGTTGTCGGTGATGGATTTGCAGTATAATTACAAGAAAAGGTCACGTTTCCTCCTTCTTTTATATCCACACTTTTAGGATGAGAAGTAATCTCAGGTTTATCTGCAATTTTGAAATCAATCTTGTTATAGCAAAGGGCAAATAACAGATAAACAAAACGTCTGCATAGAAATGCATACATGACTGTACATCCGTTTTCTGTTATAATAAAAGCATAGGATGAAATTTTCCTGCAGAGAGTAGGAGCAAATGTTCTTCAAAGGCCATGTTTATTAAACAATAATTATAACAAAAGTTGACTATAGCGGAAACGAAAAAAATGGTGAATTGGAGAAAGAAGCATGAAATCTGCTGACAGCCGACGCCGAGTGTCAAAACGCTATTCATACCCTGGTAAGAGAAAGTAGAGTATTCATACCAGTACAGTAGTGAGATGAGAACTTACATTGAATGTTAACAGTAGAAACGTTTGAGGTATCATTTCCCAAGCTGTTCTTCGCTACACAACGGTAGTGGCCGCTGTCTGTTCTGTTCACATTTGATATGGTCAACAGCCGGTTATGTTTTGAAAACCTGATTCTGGAATTGTTTTTTGTGGGAGATCCATCTTTGGTCCATGATATTATCGGTGCTGGGTTTCCAGTGGCATTACAAAATAAAGTCAAATTACTTCCCTCTTCTTTTATGACATTCACTTGAGGATGAAAGACGATCTCAGCTCGAACTGCAATTTGGAAAAGATTTTTCTTTGAAAGGACTATCACGAAAGCATAAATATGACATGTCAACAAATTACGTTATGTGACCAATTGGCTCGCGGTTTGCTTTTTCAGCGTATCTTTGCTTCACAGTCAGACAACTGACTGATCATTACTCAATCTTTCGTTTCAAGGAAATAAAGTGGTGCTAGAAAAGGAAGCTCTTTATGGAGAAAGGCTGCATAACGCCAGATAGTGACATGCTTATAAACATAAATTGTACTGGGTACAAGAAACAGTTGTAATTTATAATGTATGTCGTGATATCATTCACAAACAACCCAGCCACAAATTTAAAAAAATTTACGTCCGATGGCAACTAACATTTTCAAAGTACAGGAACCAATCACTTCCCATTGAGACAAAATCTCCTCGTAAAACATGAACTAGACAAAGAGTAAGTATATCAGTAATTAGTTAGAAAACCATCGGAATTCTTTCGGGTCAAAATGAGTATTGTAAATGAGTAAGCGAGTGTAAAATTTGTAATTATCGAAGCACATCTAGGGTAAATAAACTTAGCTTACCTTGGCAAGATATTAGACGCAATGAATTCGATCAATTGGGTTAGCAGATTTAATCGAGGCAATTACACAAGAAAAATGAAACATTCGAATTAAATTACAATATCGAAATATCTTACTTAAGGTAATGGACTGAAACAGTGAATCTCAACAAATTTAGCTTAACAAGGTCCTTCTCTCACACTCGAGAGAATTCAATTCATTTGCATTGTGAATATCCGGATATTTAAACTGATGAAATAAATGCGCGGCCAGGGCCTATACCTCGTATACGGAAGTCAACGAGGTTGATTTCCGCTTCCAAATCTGTTAAAATTATGTCTTCGAATAATGAAAAATGTCTTTTACCTCCTTGAGTGGATGAATAAAATACTAACAATAACAGGACGAAGAACCAGTGAAAAAGACGCCCTCTGATAGTAAAAATTCCGGCAAGAAGATCCTCCATACTAAGAAAGCATAGTTCGATCCAAAAGGAAGAAGACAGAACGGCCGATAAAAAAAATAATTGTTGCTAGAGCTACAAAAGCAATTATAATGAGGTATCTATATGAAAAGCATTTTGATTGGCTGAAACAGCGTGCTAAATCAGAATAAATTGTCCGGCCAGCTTGAGGGAGCCAAGTAAATTCTCGACATTTCGTGATGGATTAATGGCACATCAAAAGGACTCCTAGTGCTTATTCATGTATAATGACTAATTTAAGTCACTTACACTGAACATTAATCGTGGAAGCGTTAGAAGTATCCGTTCCAACTCTGTTTTTTGCTTGACATGTGTAATCGCCACTGTCTATTCTGTTCACATTCCTTATTGTCAACTGTTCATGGCTTGGTGAAAAAATGGTACTGAAGCTGTTATTTATAGGATATCCATTCTTGTACCATGATATTGTTGGAACTGGACTTCCAGTAACGTTACAATATAAAGTCACGTTTTGACCTTCTCTTGTTGTGATATTTTGAGGATGCGTCACGATCTCAGGTTTATCTGTGGATAAATACAGTATTATCATTAAAAAAATTATTTAAAAAAATAATACAAGTTTTCATGTTCATGTAATAGTAATCTCTTTCCAAACGTATTTAACAGTTCTCACCTTGTCCGTTGTTTTATTGACCAAGCATGATAATTAAAATATATATACATACGTGTTACTCTGACCAAAACAAGAGAAAACGAATTTGTAGAGCTGACTAATAGTTAATAAATTCGTTAGATATTGTGTTTTGGTGCAGGAATTGTATAATGCCTATATTACATTTTCTATAAATTCGTATGGTAATCTCACAATACACAGCACCAAAAAATAACATACAGTGTACTACGTTTAGGGTTTGAAAGATGACAGTAACTCATGAGCAGTTTTCAAGAACGATCTCGTTGTAAATGTGGTACGGGAGAAAACGTTCTCGTCAGTTAAAGTGGTACAATTGTATTCTTACCTTATGGTTTTAACTTTTATAGAAATGACTGATTAATAAACGTTACTGAAGGAAATATTCTCCACCAATTGGCTAGTTTAACTGGTTATCATTTACCTTTGATTATGATCAATGTCGTATCCCGCGTGCTGCCTAAAATATTCGTGACTTTACAGGTGTAATTTCCCCCATCCTTTAGGGAAGCTGCAGTGATTGACAACTGTATTTGACTCTCATTGAAAGATGGAATTGTCACTCTTGAATCATTAATCTGCACTGAAGTATTTCGAACAATCACAGTTCCTTCTTTTATCCATTGCACTTCAGACACTGGTGGCGACGCTTCATACCGACATATCAGCCAGATATTGCTGCCTTTAGCCAAATATTGCTCCTGATCGCCATCAATTGTAACCTCGGGTTCAACTGAAAAGTAAATAGCGTCGGTGTTAGAGCTAATAAATAATTCGAACGTGTGGCATGCAATTATCACTTTGTAGCTTTCTTGATGTCGACCTACATTTAACTTTTAACAAACAGACGATCACCAGTCGACGCCCCATGAATTTCACAACAG
This sequence comes from Pocillopora verrucosa, assembly GCF_036669915.1. NCBI lineage: Eukaryota > Metazoa > Cnidaria > Anthozoa > Scleractinia > Pocilloporidae > Pocillopora > Pocillopora verrucosa. The sequence goes on from NC_089323.1 coordinate 6,136,972, forward strand.
GCAAGTACTGGACAAGGTAACGAACAAAATGAAATAGATCAGATAAAATTTTCAATGACATAAGTAAGAGAAAAATATTTGAGAAAAGGCTACAGCTGCACTACCCATTTCGGCATCAAGAACGTGCATCCAAAGGTAAATTGTGCTTCTGGTTAAAATAAACAACCATTTCATCCAATTTTCGACAACGGAAGAGCAGTGAAATGATCACTTTATAAGGTTCCAGGATGTCAATGCAACTGATAAAGATTATAAATACAGTTACAACAAGTAAGACCCGGAAATTAAAGAGTGTACGACACTTACAAAGAACAACCACTCTGGAATTTGAGGTATCATTTCCAACTCTGTTTCTCGCCACACACTGGTATTCACCGCTGTCTGTTCTGCTTATATTCGTTATTGTTAATCGCTTATTGTCTTTTGAAAGGCCGATCCTAGATTTGCTCTTTATGGGAGATCCATCTTTAACCCAGGATATTGATGGTTCTGGATTTCCGGTGGCGTTACAGGGCAGAGTTATCTTTTCTCCCTCTACGGGAGTTTTCCCTTCTGGACGGGTGGTGATTAAGGGCAGTTCTGTGTGAAAAAGAAGCAAGAGCTGCTTAATTTGATATTAAACATCCATTCTAATTGTGACATTTATATTTTCAATCAAGAGACTAACTTGAAACAGAATACACCAGCAGCTGTAAACTTGAAACGGTTCACTGAATAGAACAAACACGAGTTTCATTCGTAATTATGGGAGAGTTGATTTATCCCAAACAAGAAAGCTCCTGATTAACCGGACACAAAAAGGAGCAGATTGGATTTTTCTGAAATAGCACTCTTGGTGCTCCACGTGAATGATAAGGTCTTCGCCTGTGATTAAGATTTTTTTTGGCACTGGACGGACTAGTTCCATCCCGGAGTTCTTTAAACAGCTGAAGATTTTAAATTATTGATTTTCTGATTGTGGATTGCATTGGTTCTGTTGTAACGTCGCATGGTCCTCATTCCCCTCCGTCCTTCTCTAAAATGAAAATGTGAACCCGCTTCTCCAATAAGTAAATCATCCGGATGGCGAGGACATTTTAAAGCAACCCCTCTAGAACCTCATGGGAGCACTTACGAAAAATTAGACCCCCACTGTTCAACCAATTTGAATTACCCATGGCCAAACAAAAAAAAACAAACGTAGTTGTAAAGTGCTTTTTAGCATACAGTACCCTGGCTTATGACTGACGTCCTCTGGGATGAGTTACCAACAGCATTAATAACAAGGCAGGAGTAGTTTCCAGCATCCTGGGAAGTACTTTGACTTATAAGTAACTGTATTTGACTTTCATTGTAATGAGGAACAGAGATGCAGGACTCGTTAACCAGCAGACTAGAATTTCTAGCAATCACATCTCCATCTTTTATCCACTGCACTTCAGACACGGGTGGCATAGCATCGTACTCGCATAGGAGTTTCTTTACTTTACCGACAATTGCAAATTGTTGTGGACCACCAATCATTGTGACTCCTGGTATATCTACATTTGCAAAACGAAGCATAAATTGCATATTTAATGATATCTTATCTTTTCAAGTACCAGTTTCATAGATTAACCAATTCAGTTCCGCACCGTTTTGGCATCAATAATAACGGGAATCTTTTAGCGTGCAAATAAATCTGGAATCCGTTATTCAAGGCCTTTTAGGCCAACTTTTCTTAGACCTTTCAAACCAGTGCAAATTAGGCAGTAATATTATGTATAATAACTTTGTTATCTCGACTCGGCAGTTGGTTGTCCCTCAGACTTTCGAGATAACGAGACTCTGATGTCTATAAAACGTTTAAGACCAAGGAAGGCTCTTGCGTGGAAAGCAAAATGAACCATTTCAGCTTCACAAGAAAAACTTCAAGTTTCATCTATCAAAAATGCTCACTACTTACAATGCACTTCCAAGGTAGTGCCATGGGACGTAACATTTCCAAGACTGTTTTCCGCCACACATCGGTACACTCCATTGTCTCCTTTGCTCACATTCTTGACAATGAGCTGTTTTCCTTCGTAAGACAAATTCACTCTCGAACCGTAACTGGTGCACACAGAATTCCCGTCTTTAGTCCATGATGTTGTCGGTAGTGGATTTCCAGTGGCGTTGCAAAATATAGTCAACTTCTCTCCTTCGATTCTCTGAATCAATCGTGGAAGAGGGCTGATCTCGGGTTTAACTACAGTCATCCATATGAGACAAGCAAAATTAACAGTGTTGGGCCTTTACCCTCTTGAGTCTAAGTCAACTCTACTTAAGAAAGAAAAAGGTTGTGGCAAGGACTTGTACATGATACACCCATCAAAATGGACTCGAATCTTAATTGACCAAATGAGAGTGTAAATTATAGTCCTGGGTAATAAGCCATAAACGGGTGAGTTGAATCACTTAGTTTTACGTGTAGATTCGAAGATGACTGAAAGCTTCTTTAGGCCTCTAAAATATAATATTGCTTACGAACTCTTCAGTCGTGTTGGTATAGTGTAAATGAAGGACCTTACCATCTGCTCTAGGCAATGGACGAACCGATCAATTCTTAAACACTTTCATTAAGTAATTACTAAGAAATAGAACTGAAAGTCGCATCGAAACAACTAGTGAGGAGTTACAAGAAAAATGTATAAAGAGACATGGGATTAGTTCGCCGGAACTCGAATTAAAAGGTCCGGCTTCGAATACAGGCGAGGATATTAGCTTTTTGCTTTTGGTTCACAGTGCCTCTCTTCACTCAGGGCTTAATGGCTACCTGCAAACTGTCAAGAAAATCTGAAGATTTTGTCGTTAGAGGTAGGCAATGGACAAACAACCCATTTATGTTGAATCTACTCTAAGTCATTTAGAATGCTAAAACAGGGATAGGCATCGGAAGCTGAAAAAATTAGAAATATGGAAATGCAGGCTGAACCATTTAACATCAAACAAACACACCGACTTTGACATCATCAAAATCTGAAACAATTTCTTAATTAAAGGTAAGATACGAAAGAACAAGCGATTAAAATGTTCCACCTACATTGCACTCCTAAATAAGCAGGATTGGAGGTATCGTATCCAAGGCTGTTAGCGGCCACACATCGGTATTCTCCGCTGTCTACTCTTTTTACATTCGTTAAAGTAAGGTGTTTGTTATCCGCCGACAAATTAACCCTGGAGCTGTTACTAAGTGGTGATTCTCCCTTATTCCATGATATTTTTGGTACCGGATTCCCCATAGCGTTACAAAATAAGGTGACATTTTCTCCTTCTTTTTCAGTCACATTGTCCGGATGAGCAGTGATCTCTGGTATGTCTGTAACAGGAAACATTCCGTTAGTTTGTGGTTTTTTGTGAATAGTAAACAACAACAAAGTCTTCGCATAGGTGTAATGGAGTATTTGCTGGGGTTTAACAAGTATTCAAAATTTTCGTGTTGTGAGCAACAGCGATGATAACCAAACCATTCCTAGTCTGACTTCACCCAAACGACTCCACTTAATGACTTTTGATTTAAATGTTTGGTTTTGGCTGCAAATAATTTGCAATCAGCCATAATTTCAATGAGTTCATTCTTTAGATCTTAAGATAATCTCCTTCCAAGTAATGCAATTGCAAGATTGTCTTTCTCACGACACATCGTACTCACATAGTACATCAAATGTTGCAACTTGGGAAGAAGCATTTCCGATGTTATTGGACGCCAGACATTGGTATTCTCCGCTGTCTTTCCTGCTAACATTCGTAATCGTCAATTTCCGTTTGTCTTTTGAAAAAACAATGTTAGGATTGTAATTCGTATTGATATGAGACCCGTTAAAGATCCATGATATATTTGGCTCTGGATTTCCTGAAGCCTCACAAAACCAAGTGAAATTTTCCCCCTCCTCTTTTGTGGCATTCAAGGGACTGAGAGCGATCGCCGGTGGATCTGCAAATAACAAATAATAGCTACAGACTGATTTGTTTTGTGAGAATAAAGCAAAAAAAGCTTTTTGAAGTGCAATATATCAGATTGACTTGAGTATGGCTAATTCCACTGGAATTTACTTCCTACAATCTACGAATGATGGTAATTGATCATTAAATTTAGTCACTGAAATATCATTAAATGTAGTTTGTTGCAACATAACTAAATCAGGCAGTTTCCTACCGGTTACTTGAGAGCATTCACCCAAAAGCTTAACAATCGCCGCATAAGAGATTCCAAAGTTAATGCTTCGTAAATTAAAAATTCCTCGATACTTTAAAAATTAAAAAGACAAATGCTTTACTTGGTAGAAAGATCACAAACATATCAAAATCGAGAAATTAATTAACTTACTATTTCACACGTGATATTCATAAGAATTATATTTGAAAGGAAAAAATATCGTCTTACATTGCACTCTAAGTGCACTGGGATTGGAAGAAACATTTCCAAGACTGTTGTTCGCCACACACTGGTATTCTCCACTGTCTGTTCTGTCTAAGCTCATTATAGTCAGTAGCTCGTTTAAATTGCTCAGGGAAACCCTTGAATTTCTGCTTGTATTTAGTGGAGAACCATTCACAGTCCAGGATACTGTTGGTGTGGGTTTACCATCAACAAAACACGATAAAGACACGTCAGTTCCTTCCACGGGTCTGGTATCCGGTGAAGTAATATTTGGTTGATCTAAATCTGTTATTATCAGCAAGAAATAGAACAAATTAATATAAAACAAGACCTTTGAAATAGAATTTTATTTATAAATTGTTGTAAACATAATTTTTCCTGTGGCTAAGCTTTCCAAATGATGAAGTTCGAAGATACAGCTACAACAACTTATTGTCCAGGTGAAAAACATGCGACTAGTCCCTTTCCTTTTTTTTTTTTTTTTTTTTTTTTTTCGGTCAGATAAGAGTGCTCATGAAATCCTGCTTCCAGCTTTATCTGTCACCAGTCCACACCGAACACGTCCCTTGCCGGTCTAAGAAGCGCTGGCGTAAGGCGAGAAGTTGTTCTCTACGGTGATAGAGGGCACCTAACTCACTAAACAGGAGATGCTCTCCCCAAGCAAGCCAGAATGGTGGTATAAACAAGTCCTAAGTAGACCGAATATGAAAAATACTCAACTTAATCTGTGAGATTTAATTTGTCATATTTAAGTATCTGAATGACAAAATTTCTGACTATTGACATGATTCCTCGTGTGTCTGTAAAACATTCTTTTTCATAGGTTCTTTTTACTTACACAGTATCGAAATCTCCAATTTACTTTCATTTCTTGCTCGGTCTTCGCTGGAGATAACTGTCAACTTGTAGCTTCCCTCGTCCGTTCTTTTCACACCGAGGAAAATGATTGATGTGTAATTATTTGTAATGTCCACGAGTATGCGACCGCGGTAAGATGGTTTTATCCATGGTTTGACAAAAGGGGAATATTTGTCTAAAATCTGCGTATCTTTTTCAAATAACGCCTGAGAGAGAGATACGTCTTTGCCAAGTGAGTACCTCCATTCCAGCGTAACATTGTCACCTTCCACAGCAAGGAATGGATTTTTAGGTTCTTCAGTAAACACCGGCGCACCTGATAAGACAAACATAACAATTTTCGGGCTTCGGTAGATTTCTGCAACAACTTCAATAATCGCACATAACTACATCGCTTTATAACTTTACAGTCTTGGGATATCCAAGAAAAATAAAAAAAAACAAAACAAAAAACAAAAAAACGATAAATTAACCTTGGAAATATATACGTTAAACCATTTTAGTTCTTTATAAGAATATTTCGATTTAGCCATTTTAAAGTTAGTCTTATTGTAGGAGCAAATAGTGTTATTAATTACTATTTTAATTTTGATTGGTTCTTACGTATATACTGTTGGAGGACAGTAGCACAGATGAACATTACCAAAATTTTGCCTCTTTTATTATATAATTACGCAATGAACCACACTTTCCATCGGTTGCTATCGGCTAATAAAAGCACACAGGATGTTGGAGGAGCACGAGAAAATTTTGTAGACCACGAAGCGCAGCTAAATGCTTTTCATATTTTATTGCCCCAGATCAAACGAAATCTGAAATCGCAGGCAGCAACCGAAATGTTGAGTGTTCAGTCATTTCGAAAGTGATTTTTTACCTCATGTTGATAGATTTTCAGTTAATATTTAAATGAAAATCCAGTTCTCGCTATAATTTTCTTAAAGCAAGAACATGCCAAGTTTTCCTTCACGGCGAACAGTTTGCAGAATTCTAGTCGAGAATTTCTGAAGTTCCTTCACTTCAACCGCGCAACAAAAAATTAAAGGATTAAAACGGATAAACCACTTGGTTAAATTGCTTTTAAATAACAAATTTCGTGATGTTAGAACAACAAGTTCGTTAAACTAACAAATTTCGT